>NW_026623812.1:296424-302671 GCF_030028575.1 Malurus melanocephalus | reverse complement strand
CACTCCTCATTTGCTGAAAATTTTCAAGTTATCTTCTGGAATCCCAGTCCCATTTCACCAGCAAGGTAATTTCTGTTATGGGCATGTTCAGAGACGAYATGAAGGAGAAAAGGGGTTTGTTATGGTGGACATCATTGGGTCTTTCATTCCTTAAATGCAACATTTTGTATGCAATGGTGTTTGCTCACAGGCAGCCCTGCAGCATTCCAGCTTTGCTATTATTAGATGAGCTATTTAATTTTTTTTTTTTTCTCAGGATTGGATGATGAGTACCTACATCAACATTTACTGTGGATCAAAGCACCATCAAGGAGGGATTTAAAGCCTGAAGTGGTTCTTTATGATTAATAGAGCCTCCTCTCTCTGGTGATTAAGGACTCATTTCATTAAGCTAATTCCCTTAATTCTTTTAAGTTAAGCAAATGCAGAACTCCTAGATAAAAAGATATTACACATCTTTGACCATTTAATCTATTTTAAAATAAGCAATTGGTTTCATTTACTATATTAAAATATATATCTACTTATTCTTAGAAAAATTCATACAGAAGGAAACTTTTTAAAGGCTGTTCTCAATACCCAAAACAGTTCATTCATAAGAAAAATCTGAAGGCTGCTTTCAACAGAAAYTTGAAGTAGTAAATTGGAAATAAAAGAGTGAGTCTGGAAGCCCTGGGGATGTCAGGAGATGCTCAGAAATACAACAGAAATTTGTTAAATTTCAAACCCATCAGGCTGATGCAGTGTTTGAATGCTTGCCTGTGAATGAGCAGATTATTTTAACTGTCAGACACATCAGTCTGTAATGTTTCAAATGCCACACAGATCTGGGAGTGAAGGCAGATATATTTAATTTCAAGTTCTGCCAGAGGCCTCCTATGCMGAATGCTCCACCTGACCCATCCCTGCTCTTCCCAGGAGCCAAACACTGCTCCAAATCATCCCCCAGCTCTCAGGGAAAACTAACTCCTTACAAAATTGTCAGAGAACCCCCAATTCAGTGCACAAATGAGATTTTTACAATTCAGAGCAGATATCAGAGGTGGGTGGGAGGCTGTTTTCTTCTGATGGATGAATGTCACAGATACCAAAAAAATTTAATATATTGAGTCTTCCAAGTCTGAGAGTGATCACTGAAGAACAAATGTTTTTCTGAGGGTGCCAAACCATTTAGACACATTTTTAGGTCCTGGCTATTTATAAACAGCAGTGCCAAATACCTGTTGTAAGGATACKAATGCCAGATTTGAGAAAGCTGTTACAAATATTCTGGTACATCTTGCTTGTCCCCTTATCTCCAATTCGTAACTATGAAATCTAAAATCTGCAGAGCTGAATTATTGCCTACAGAGCATCCAATGTTTATTCAAGTTGGAAAAGCTCACTGGAATTTCCTATTTGCTCCAACTGCTTCAAATACTGAATTGTACCAGCCCACATTTGTACCACAGCTGGTGCTGTAAGAGTTGGAAAAATTTGGTCTTTGACTTCCCAGMCCTCGCTCCAGAGCCAGCTCAGAAYGTGGGTGCACCTTCAYCTCCAATCCCACACCTTCCCCTTTGAAAAGGGCTGCAGAGAGACCCCAGACTGGTTTGCAGCTCCACTGCTGAGGGTTTGTGGGGTTATTTCCATTCTCCTTCAGATTCTGCCCTTCATCTGCTGCTGCAGAGGGGGCAAAGCAGTGACCCCAAATTTATTTTCTTTGCCCCTCCTTCTGCAGAGCAGTTAACTCAGAGTGGGTTATTCCAGCCCTGTGGTGTGTTCAGCAGTGCCCTCTGCAATCTCTGCACTCATTCCTCAGCTGTTTTCCTTGGAATTGAACCTCTCTTCAGGTTTTATTAGCCCAGCCCAGCTGCTSCTCTGCCTCTCCCTGGCCTGCTCTTCTCGAGTGAGAAAACTGCATCAAGACAAAGTGTTTGAAGATTAAAGAGTTTCGGGACAAGAMGAAATGGCTCTTTTGCTGTACTGATCTGCAGCTCTCAAAGGTTTTTTCTTTTTCTTTTTTATTTTTTATAACATCAAAATATCTCAATTTTCTTTCGTTGCCAGAGTAATAAACTCTGACCCTCCATATTTTGCACATGTTCTGTGTTCAATTTCACCTTCATACCTAGTTCAGAGCCCTCTTAAATGATGTTTTAATTTTAAGCAGTGATACCTCATTTATTAAGTACGAATGTTTTTATGGAAAAAAAACAAACCAAAAACCCACTACTTTGAGCGAGAAGCCAAAAGAAAATATTCTATTATTACTCTTCCTCAGTAAAAATCTTTTGGAATTCACCTTAATTTCCATGTTATAACAAACCTTYGGTGGTTTTGTCTTTACAACCAGACTAGACATCATAAATTTGGAGATTGCTGCYTTGTTCTGGACAGTAATTTTTATGTACAGTGCTCAAAAGACCTGGGTATATTGTACCCTCATCCACTTACAGAAATGTGTATCTGTACATCACTYTAAATTGTTCTGGGCCTAAGCCTTTCCTCCTGGGGATGGCCATTATTTGTATTTCAGGGTTTTTCATAAAGCAGGATCTGAAAATATTCAGCTCACACCCAGATTTGGATCAGCTGAACCACAATTTTTGGTAACAGCCAACCTAAAAGTTCATGTTTGAGTGCCCCAGTCACAGGCAACAAGCACAGGAGGAAGATACTTTCACCTCAGACAGGTTTCTGAAAATCACTGCAGACATCCCAAAGCAGTTCCTGGTGTTGTCAGGGGATTTACATTACAGAAACAGTGCTGAGTCTTGTTAAAAAATAAAAAAAACTAAAAACATTTTCATGACTATAGAGGCTCCTTTTTCCCCCACTTAATTTCTTCCTCTCCCACAAGACCGCTGATCACAACTTTTGGCAGAGCAACAGGAGGGAAGTGACAATTGCATTCTTAAAACAAAATACTTTATTTCTTGGGCTGCAATTGTTCTTTTCTGCTTTTAATAATGCACGTGGATAAACCCACTTCTTGATTGTCCTTCCAARGACTAAAACCCACTGTTGCCTGTTCTTATGAGGAATAAGGTCAGAGCAGAAGGTGGTAAATTGCAGAAAGTGTAGAGATTTTTTTCAGTTTTTCTCATTGAAAGCCAAGCTGCTGCATAAATCAGCCATGAAATCCTTGTGGAGTGTGAATAATCAAAAYGAACTAAAAAATAGAAAATATTTTCCAGTTATTCCTATTTATTAAAAAACAGAACCTACAATGCAACCAAAAAAATGATGCGTGCACCATGCATGGAAAAATATTTGAAATTGAGTTTAACCTTACCACCTCATACAATGCAATGCTTTAAAATACAGCCAGGACACAGATTTTAATATTAATAATTTTTCCCATAACTTGTGCTGATAATTTCCCCAGTGAGGTCATTTTTAAAGGAMGCCCCTTTTTGCTAGGAAAAATTGTCTGCATCTTCCACAAATGCACAACAGCCTAGTAATGAAAGGATAAGCAACAGCTGCAGCACCAGGAAATCCCAGGATATTATTTATCAAACAGGAGTTGTACAATTACAACTACAGCAATTTCAGTTGTTACAGCACTCAGGGATGCCTGTACAATCATCAATTTAATATTTAGCCAACCCAAATCCGGCCACATTGCTCCTCAGACACACTGGCTTCTTACAGAAACAACTATTTTCTTCACATGTCTTCTTAATTTATGTCTTTCAAGCACAGGCTGCCTCAAAAACACGAGGTGTTAGATATCTTGAATCCCAGTGTAACACATGGTTCTGATAAGGACAGCAGAACAGAGCAGCATTTTGCTCTGATAAGGACAGCAGAACAGCACAGCCTTGGAGAAATAGATAAAGGAGGTGACTCAGGCACACAGAAGCCATGCAAAATGCCAGCAGGATGCCAGCTCAGCTCTGCCAGGCTGACAGAGCAGAACTTCTGCAAAACAAAAAAATTGCATTTGCTCAAAAGAGAGGATCCAGCAAAGAGCCCAGAAAAGGATGTCTGACTTTGAAGACAGACCCCGAAGACACCTAAAATTTGTGATAAGGGGTGCAGCTATGTAAAACAATGTTTGGTTATTATTTTATTATTATATTATTATTTTATTTTATTTTTTAATCATTTTATAATTTTATTATTATATTGCTATATTATTTTATCATTTTATCATTTTATTATTTTATATTTACCTATACACCAAGTGAGTGGGGCTAGCCAATGAACACACAACCAGTGTGCATGATAAAACCCCTGTTCACCTAAAACTCAATGAGAGGAAGGATCCTCCAAATGCCCAGCACGCTGTGATAAAGGATCCCTCCTTTCTAATACTCAAAACTCTGTCAGAGAGTTTYTACCTTGCCAATTTGGCTATCCATTTCTAGAACTTCACCAAAATTATTTTTGCAGCATGCTATAATTTCCCTCTGAATTAAATCATAATTTTCATATTTTAAGTGCCTTAGACCTTGATTTAAAAGCTAAGAGAACTGGAGAGCTCATTATTCTAGCAGTCTCCATACAAGCCCTTATTTCTACTTAAATCTGTCAGTAGGATCAGTATGATTTCTTTGGATGATCCTCCAATATGAAAATCAGTTGTGGTGCCAGTTTAGAGATCAGTAAATTTAGGAGCCCAAACAAGTACACAGACATCAGCATTTATTTCACTGTTTTCATTCGATGAAAATTTCAGAGATAGAAAAAACTATTAAGAACTGATTTAATAGATTTTATTTATCTGTAAAGTTTATTTCGCCATCTCATCCTGCCATTTGTCTGCTATTCCAGGTTCTATAGAAAATTCCTGTCATTGCAATGGGATGCACCAAAACTCCCGGCCAGCCAACACAAGCCCATCCAAACAAAACAGGAACATGTCCCACATCCTCAGGTGACATTTGGTCAGGCACGTGGACTCTCTCAAATGTGATCAGTATAAAGAGGAAGGAGAAGATGCTGGAAAATTCTGTTTTTTCARAGCCAAGCCAAAGAGATAAATGCACCACAGTCTGTTTCAACATCTTTTATGACTCTGGGTCAGGATCTGTTTTGGTAGAGCAAAGCAGATTTTGACAGAGCTGTATCTCTTTGTGGCTGGGATAATGCATCAWGACAAAATGGGATGCCACTTTTCCAAGTTCACTGGAAACCACAGCAGTGAGTTATTACACAAATTCAAAACTCAGAACTAAAGAACTCAAATAGAAAAAAAACCCCCTCCAATGTAACCTTGAAACATCCCCCTCTGCAATCTACTCTGTTTTACAACAAATACACAAAGGGAAGTTTTAAACACCTGACCCACTATCAAATGCAACCCAATTTCTCATTTGTTGGATAATAAACAATTCAGTGATCACCATTTCATTCACATGTAGAGGTCATTTGCAAACTCCAGAAGGTCAAAAAGATGTTTTCAAAAAACACTGCAGTAAAATGAGAGATTTTTGTGTTCTGCAAATATAAATCAAATACGAGGGAACCTGAGGAACCAGCAAGGGCCACGAATAYTTTCACAAGCCTGCAGAAAACAGAAGAGTGACTTGCTGTGATGTCTTACTCAAGTTATTATTTACTTTAGTCTGTGTTATTATTTACTTTCCAAATCTCTTGACTCCCAAGGRAGTGCTGTGTCAATTAATTATACATGAATTTACATGATGAAGTAACTCTTAATTGTACTTTTTTTAAACACCTAAACAGTAAAATTTTGACTTCAGGTCAGTCTCAAGAAAATATTGGTCGGTTTTTATCACTCCAAAGAATAATTACAAGCCCTTGATGTGTCCTAAATGTGTGTTTAACAAAAATTTTGCACAGTTGATGACATGCATCATTTATAAAACTTTTCAAAAGGTTAAAGAACTCACAGTGATATTTTTGCCACTGCCCCTCAGTTATGCTCCAAAGCTCCAGTAAAATTTATTTTCTTGCCTTGGTTAGGGAAATTACAGCTCTGCAAGCACCAGGAATTAATGTCTCTGGTCTGATTCTCTGCTGAATAAAAGCTCCCTGCAAACCAGTTTAAAGAAGGGTGTTTAGCTGCTGACATGAATCAGCAGATACAAGCTGCTACATTTTATAAAGTTCTTACACATGAATTTAAGCTTTATAGACTGGTTGGAGCAGTATTTGGGGATAAGGCTTCTCCTCCATTGTCCAGAATCTGAGTTCTATTTCATGTTCTCTACTGTCTGTCCCGTCCACTTGTGTCATTAAATATCACAATGCTCCACATTGCCCCAGGGAAAAAAAAAACCTCTTAAAGCCA
>NW_026623812.1:290855-294532 GCF_030028575.1 Malurus melanocephalus | reverse complement strand
AAAAAAAAAAAAAAAAAGTCTGCTATAATCAACATATGCTGGCTTGGTCAGGTGATCAAAGTTACTTCTGGTGAGGTGGTGGAATTTGGGAGGTTTGATCCCCAAGGACTTGTTCAGAAAATTGTCTTTTGGGGATGATCTCTAGTGGTGCATAAAATGAAAATTTAGTTCTGTAAGATATGCTTTGCCACTGGGCAGATTGTTGAAGAGAAAGTGGAGTTCCATTAGTCGCTGCTATTTGTGTTTGCAAGCTGTTTACAAATACTGAGCCAAATGATAGAAGATTTTAAGTGAATATTCACTTGTTTACTAAAAACCCAGTAGTTTGCTATCTAAATTTATRGTAACTAAATTCTCTAGAAATATACATATTTTGATAAGAAACACAAGCATAAGAAAAGCTTTTTTGGACAGAGAATCCCAGAACTCCTGCCAAACTATCAGCTTTATGTGCAGACCAGAAAATGCTCCGGTGTGCTAGAACTCAAATTTCACCAAGTCAGTCCACAAATTTCCAATAAATGTTGTTTTCACTCCCCCTTTTTGCATTCTTAAGCAAACTACAACCAAACAAGAATAGAAAAACAGTTGTTTGGATTCAATAAAGCAGATAGTACATAGATTTTTTCTTTGCACTGTATCTCCAGGGTATCAGAAATTCACCCACAGTGGCTGAGGACTCAAACCCACTAGAGGAGACCAAATAGATAAACCCAAATTTGGGATGCCAAGAGTGAAAGGGATCAATGGTGCATAAAAATGACCAAAATAGTGGCTTTCATACAATTCCCCACATGGCTCACTCAAAGCTTGGTTTTAAGGATCAAATGGCCAGCATCTGGTGCTCAGAGGAACACAAGGAACACAGAGAAGAGCACAGAGCAGCAGGAATTCAAAAGYTGCATCTTTGAGAGAAGTRGCACAATGATGTGAAATGATTTAARTTATTTAGATTGTATTGSAATGATWTRAATCTGTATAAAGTAATGTCAGTTTGTAGCCAGGTTAAAAATGAGGTACAAGATTTACTACCTGCCCCTCCCCCTACCATCTACCAATATTTATCTTGTTTGGGGTTTTATTTAAGCACCTTYCTGCTTTCACATATATATTTTAACTTATATAATTTTTTTATGTGTATACACACATGTGTGTGTGTCTGTGTGCACAGAAACTGCAAAAACACAAGCAGGAGCTACTACATTAAATTATTTTGCATTATTTAGTGAGCAGGGTAGTACTGTTTAATCATGAGGATAATGTGTTGTCCACTCAGATAAACAGAGAAATAGAAAATATATATAGTTAATTTTATCATTCCAGTCACTACAAGCCAAGAGGGAGCAGAAAAAATAAAAAAAACCAAAAGATGGAACAGATAGAGTTGATAGATTCCTTTAATCAGCTTGTACTCTAAAACCCAGCTGAACCACAAGTTGTGTGGGGCAGGGTAGAAATCTGACTTGACAGAAAAGGTCATGCAGGCCCTGAACACCAGATAAACTGAGAAGAAATGTTAGTTCATTATCCTGAGATCCCGTGAGACCAAAGGCTTCAGTCTCTCGCAGCTGCCTTGCACTGAATCCACKAAATGTGCCTTTTAAAAATTTGTCTTCCAGGAATGCTGAGAGATTTGATTTAAAGCAGCCAGATTATGGAAAAAAATTACACCTTTCCTGGTAATCAGGTCCAGTGTTTGACAATCACATCACCATGCGGGGGAAGACAACAAAAAGCTCCAATTCCAAGACAAAACAGTCAGATTTCAGCTTCCACTGCTGGGGCATGTGAAGGGCGTGTGGCTGTTCAGGTTTTTTTTCCCCTCCTCTTCCATTTTTATGCATTTTTGTCACATTCCACTTCTCCTTTCCCTTTCTTCTTTGATTTTAAAGTATTAAGCAGCCATTCCCTTCTCCCACTACAATGAATTTTCATCTGCCTTCTAAAGTGTCAGACCATTTTTTCCCTTTTTCAGAGCTTCAGCTGCAYCACAAAATTAAAAGTTACTGAAAATTCAGTACCAATATGGCAGTAKCACCATTCTCACTCGTGCTGGGACAAGACAAATCATTTCCTTGCTCACATTTAGTGCTCCCTGACTCRTCTGCCTGCAGAACATCTCACCTTGTTCTGCCACAGCACATCCTCTCTTCCTCACATWCTGTTACCCCCAGGTCCTTTTAGCTGCTGCCTTCCACTAATTTCTCATTTGAAGTAGGCTCACACTCCTTATTTCTCCGAGGATCACTTTACATTCAGTGTATTTAAAGTTTATTTCTGTTTCAATGAGCACCTATTTATCATTCTTTCAGCTGCTGATTTATCTAAGTGCTTTCTCCATACTGATTTTGCAGTTACTGCTGCAAAAGTGTTATAGCTGAGCTGTGATAAACTTAATAGGATGATTCCAAATAATCAATCCTGCAGTGCTGGGGACTGCTAACATCCATTACAGCACTGCTGGAAAAGGCCATTCCATCACGACCACAAATTCACTTGGGAAGTTTGGAAAAGGGAACTGAACTTTCACTCGATCTTTGCTGAGAGATAAAGTAATGGCAAGAGAGCTCCCTGCTGTGCAGTCAACAAAGGTACAGGAAAAATAGAGAGAGCTCATGAGCTGTGAGAGGTTGGGCTACCAAAAGTGCAGAAATGGCAAAGGACCCACGGAGCTGTCACGCTGACACCGGCCACACATCATTAATAACAAGAATAATTTGAATTAAGTTTTRTTTTYCAAACAACTGCARCAGATTTCAGGCTGGATGGACACACTTTGCCACCAGGTGAAGCCATGAAATGAATCACAGGGAAGGTGAGGAAGACAATTTTTATAATTTTTTTAATCATTTTGAATCCCCAGTCCACCTTGCAGGGGAGGGAATGGGCGATATCCCAGACCCAAAACACAGTCAGCCACCAGAGGARCCCAACACCACACTGGGACAATCGGGCACAGTGTGTCACATCCTAGAGAGATCAGCAAGGAGCAGCATCTCATCGTGATTAATAGAGAAAATTATTTCCTTACTGGGAAGAAATTCATCATTTGAGCTGCTGAGCATGAGAGAGAACCCAGGAGAGTCAGGACAAGGGCTCCTCTCACAAAATACCACCTTCTGAGCAGCCTTTGGCCTCTTTTGAGGAATTATTTGAGCCATAGCAGTCTAATTCTGATATGCAC
The DNA here is from genome assembly GCF_030028575.1 of Malurus melanocephalus. Taxonomy (NCBI): domain Eukaryota; kingdom Metazoa; phylum Chordata; class Aves; order Passeriformes; family Maluridae; genus Malurus; species Malurus melanocephalus. The sequence goes on along the minus strand of NW_026623812.1, from coordinate 291,348 downwards.
ATTTGCTACCTGTCCTTCTGACCACACAGCGCTGGCTCAAAGCAATTCACAATTATCACTGCAGCACATCTTCATCCTACAAAGAAAACCATGCAGGTGATTGCATGGATTTTGCAGCTAAGAGAAGCAGAAGCTCAGTGAATGCATTTTCTGCAGCAAATCTGCAGTGGAASTGCAAACAGAAGGTCAGCTCAGGGCTGAGGTCTTACAGCTTCCTGCCTGGCTTCCTTTCTCACATCAATTTTGAAAGAAATAAAGGATTTCAGTGCTTGGCAGAGATAATATTGATGTTTSTTAATCGAGGAAACAAAAGAGTACAGAAAATCCACTGTACAGAGTCTGTTTTATTTGAATTGACAATCTATTTTGCTTTATTAAACAACTGTCTGTGTTAGAATAATCAAAGGAATTCATGCAGTGATTTAACATTCTGCTAATCTTCACCCACTCTTTGCAACTCTGTGGGTTTGGGTTTATTTTGTTGGTTTGGGGT
>NW_026623812.1:264436-290634 GCF_030028575.1 Malurus melanocephalus | reverse complement strand
TTCCCTAGCAGAGCCAGCCTGCCTCTGCTTCAAATTCTGTGCTTCCATTTGGGACTGGCATCCTTTCCCACGTTATTGCTGCAAATAAAACGTCTCCTATGGTAAGGAATCCAGCATGAAAATATGCTTCATTACCCCATATGGTGATGAATACTGATTTTCCCTTGGRCTGCCAGGAAGTTTTTATCTGTGTATTGAAACACCAATTGGATTTCWCGAGGATTTTTCCCTACCTCTTTAGGGTTCTTTACAGTGACTGATGCTTTGGGACAGGGAGCAGAAGCAGCACTATTTAAGATAATTCCATGTTAAAGGTGCCATTTCTGCTGTGAGCAATTTCTGCTGCCCAAGACAACTTACACAGGTTATTTTGAAATACTGTTTATCTTCACTGAGACTTCAAAGTGGTTTTCTGYTGTATTTGAAGAGTTATTTGCCTTGAGACACCTTTCAATAATGATTCAGCCTATTTATCACTAYCCACATTGTACATTCACAAGCTGGCTGACATAGGAAAATAGTTTGTTTCGTAAAACTTCATTTTACTCACTGAACTTTCTCAAAACCAGAACTGCTGTCATTCTGCCACGTGAAAAGGGGGAGGTTTCCTCAAGCTCTGTTTGGATAGTCTGTCAGCACCCCAGAAAAGCYGAGACCCAGACAGTATCTGGCTGCAAAAATCCACTCAAAGAAAGATGCTAATTAAAAGCAATGTACTAACAAGCTCTAATCATCAATAAAAGTCAACCTGAGACAATCATTCAGGTCAAACCCACTGCAGTTCTTACTCAATAGATGCCCCCATTGACCGTTCACAACAATGAAGTTTTTCTTCTAAATTCTCCCCATTTTTAGCTCACTTTTTTGCTATTTCTTTTTCTTTAGGTGGAGTTTGAGTGACTTTAGTCATACACCTTACCCCGTGGTTGTTGTACCTGGGGGGATGATATCTCAGGAGAGTACCTGAGATTATCTTGGGATGGAAGGAGTCAAGGACGCTGATTTTGCCACAGTGGCTGATTTAACAGCAGGACACCTTCCTTCATCTCCCTCCATTTTCATTTGCAGTGATTAACTAAAGAGCACCGATTCCCTCTGCAGTGTTTTGGCAGAGCTTGCCTTTGGTGTCTCCACTCTTCTCCACCCACCCYTTAGTCTCCCTTGATTTTATTGTGTGGGGGAGGTTGGATGTGTTCACCGTGTTCCATCCAGAGAGTAGCAGCTGTATTTTATCATTTATCTTTTATCTTTTTACCCCCAAGTCATCTTCCCACACAACCAAAATAAATTACAGTTATGTTTCCCTTTCTTCACATCTACATCTCACCAATGATGAGGAAAAGCAAAAGTAACCTTTTTAGAACTTTGCATGTTTGCATTTGTCCAGCTACTCCACTGTGACCTTTTTTTCAGACAGGACTTGAAAGTATAATCACCGTGATGATCACATATTGGAGCTAGAAACTCACAAAGAATGTGATAAATATAGGAAAAAACATGATAAATGTGGAGTTATGATGAGCAGGAAAGCTTCCCCTTGAGCAAGCAGAGAGTTTCCATGATTTCTATTTGATAGAGGTGAGGAGTATTGCTTCACAATAATTGTATTTCACAATTCAAAGTCACATGGACACGTTAGATTTGTATCAGGCTACAGAAAATGCTACACCAATATACATTTTCCTCTGCTGAGCAGGGATTTTGGGCAAAAAATAAGGAACTACACTGTGSTTGAACATAACTTTGCTGAACTGGCTTTGCTCATTGGTACCGAGCTCTTGGTGCAAATAGATAGAGGAGGATCCTTAAAAATGGTCATGAAAAGCCCTGAATTTCCCTGGGTCAGCTGCCACACATCATCTATCCTACCCCCTACAGACAGCTAAGAATGCACTAAGAATGTATTAAAATAAAAAATAAAATCAGTGATCATTTATGAACAAACATCAAATAAAACAATCATCACTTCTGAGGTGAGAACATTGCCAACACTGCAGGAAGGGAAAGTGAAATGCCATTACAAATTTCGAGATTGAACGCTTCTGCACATTCACCAGAGAAACTTATTACCTTGGCACATCCTGAAGGTTTTTACTTATATCTTAGAAGCAAGTTACCAAAATTGCAGTAAAACCATGGTTTAGTGATGGTACTATTTAGGAAAGTTTAGTTTAAGAAGCGCTCTAGCTTCCCAGTGCACACAAATTGTTCTCTGTGATTTAAGGAACTTGACATGTAAAGATGGAATATTCAAGAATAGTTTTATTTCAACAGCAAAGCTAATCTCCTGTATCAGAATAATGGAAGAAACAAGTTCATTTCATCACCTGCTGGTTATGAATCTGCAGCAATTCTTGTCTCAGTGCATAAAACTCTATYGAGCTTTCTCCTGAAGTGAAAGATGAAAGATGCAGCACATGCCTACTCACCAGTGAGGTTCAACTGTTCTGAAAATGGGATCATGAACCACAGTGCCAAGCTCACCCTCTTYCAAAATTCATTAGAAAACCCTTTTTAGTTTTTACCCTGATGTTAACAGATAAAGAGCTATTTCCTTCACAACACACTCCCATTCCCTATTAAAACACATATCACCTTCTCCCCTCTCTTTAGTGAAAAATGCTGTTCTCTCACAATCTTTGCAAACACTTTGTGTATAATGGAATTTCCTAAAGMACAGTTTTGATACCCTGCAATCACAGTAGTTAACACTGGCAACACTTGTTCATGGCACCCCTGCTGTTGTCCTCGATCTTGTTGCAGGCTTATGCTGCATTTCCATGAGTCAAATACTTAGCAGGATTCTTTAGATATCCACAAAGTTCCCTTTCTATGAAGCAAAGAACATAACCATGACACAGAGATGAGACACAGCATCAGCCTTGCACAGAGATACACTGCTCATTGAATTTGCCCCCAGTGTGACCAAATTCCTTCAGGGGGCTATCACAATAATCTCAGTTGTGTTAATTCCAGGACCCCAACTTTTTATTTCCCTTATTATCTATTTCCACATACCAAATCATTATAAATGTATTTTTTACTGTAAAATACCCCCAAAGTACTACAAGCTTCCTCCATATTTGCAATGACCATGAACTCAAACAAAAATGGAGCTCTAAAATCAAGTTCTGCCTTTAAAAAAACCCAAAACACAAAAAAACCCCACACCCTTAATTAGAACAGTTTTTATTAAAAGCGAGCTCCGTTGAAAGATTTCCCCTTCCTGCTTCCAAGCAGACCAGGAATAAACACAATCTGCTCTGTGGTATTTTAGTGTTTCTAGACTCTGCTACATGAAAGTATAATAATAAATTGAGGCATGGTACAACTCGTTCTCAAAAAGAATACTTGAATAAATTTACATATTTGTTTAATAGAAGCAAGATCGTAAAAAAAATGAAAAAAAAAATCATCACCCAAGGATGACTTAAAAACTAAAACYCTCATCTTGCAAAGTTGCAAGCAGTACTCCTTCCAAATAATAGGAATTATGTCTTAGAGCTGGAGACCATTTGTAACCTCAACTATTATGACTGCCCCAGGCTCTTGAWCACTCTGAAATAATTTCAAAGTTTAATGAACTGTTCATTCATGGGCAGAGTTAAAATATTTTCTGGCAGAAATCCCCCTGCTAATGGAAACACACTGGACTTAGTCTTGTAAAGGCAGCAAGGACAGGGTGAGGGAATGAAGGAATACCATGGCTGAGGCAGGGAATCTCCAAAATGATGTTATTTTAACAGCTTTGGAAATSCAATGGATCAGCCAGGAAGATGAAACTACATCCCCTTTAAAGGTCTCTTCCAACCYAAACWATTCCCTGATTGTGATAGAAGCAGACAGATCTGAGTGATGTCAGCTATGTAATATCCACACTTCATTTTTTCTTCTCAGACTTCCTGCCTCTGTGGTCACCAAGTCCGAATCCTCCACTGAAGCAACAGAAAACTCAAAACTTTAGAACTGCATGCGTGTGTTGCTCCAGAATCAAGGCAGARTCAGGCACAGGAGGGTCCTTCCCACCAGGGTTCCAGAGAATCACAGAAAATCCTGAGCTGGGACCCACAAAACGATCAAAATCCAASTGCTGGCCTTRCACAGGACAACCCCAAGAACCACATCATGGATGACCACCAGCATGGGATTCAGAGCATGAAGAAAAACCTCACAGGTCTACATTTCCCCTCCTTTTCTGGAAGTGGCAGAGTGAGCCCGAGGTGGAGGTTCTGCAGTTTGCACCATTAATGCTCATTCCTCAGCAGCACTTTGGGAAATGTCTCTTTGCAGCCCTCATTTCACAAAGGCACTTTTTCCTGGCTGGTCTCAGAGATTGCTGCAGGAATACATCTGCCCTTTGACTGACTTTGTCAGGCAGGCTAACATGTTTAGTTTTGAAAGCTGCCAATATTTCACAGCCTCTGGAACGGACAAGCTGCCAGATTTCCTTTGGGAGGAAGAAAGGAGGGGGTGTACATCCATTGAATGAAAATAACTGACACTGAGCTGGATTCAGACTCAAATAAGCCAATCTTTCACTGAATGAAGGCCACAGGTTTTGCCTCCCTGACTTTAGCAGAAAAACAATTTGAGGATTTGGCCTTTGCATTTAAGACTATTTCATAGGATTTGCTTGCCTAAAACCAGAAAAAGATTTTAGATCTGCATGAGCACAGGATGCATACAGAAAAGCTTCAACATCTGCAAATTAACTCTGCAGGCACACAACTGGAACACAGACCAGCAATGATTGCAAGCTTGTATTGTTCAAAACAACAACAGCATCACTCAAAAAACCAACTTGCAATGGAGCAAAACATCACAGAGCTGTGTGGTTACAACTCCTCTGACTTTTGAATGCAAAACCARTTTCTGTTACCTGCAGCTTTGTCTATAGGTGAATTTTATCAGCGTGAGGCAGCACCCTGAAGAGATGTTCTAGTTTTTTGGACAGAACTATTACATTTGGTTCACAGGAAGAGGTGGGATGGATCTATACCATAAATAGGCATAGAAAAGTCATTTCAGCAGGTGTTTTAGTGCAATGTTTTGAAAAGCAAGGCTCCACATTAAMTGTAAGGGTCACCTTTCTTGTCCGGGAATTGGCTTGTGGGGATATTCTTGAAGCATGAAAAGTAATTCCATAAAGATGACCAAGAAATGAGCTGCTAAAAGAAATAATCACACCAAGGCTTACCAGAGTCTCTCAAAAACTATATCCTAAGAGACCACAAAAAAACTATATCTTACAAAATTACATCACCAGCAGCCTTTTAAACCATGCCCCAGCAAAGGAGGACAGGAGCCCAGCAGCTGCCAGGCACAAAGTTACATAAGAAAGAGACTGTTCCAAAGGTTTCTGCTAGACAGAGGAAGAGAAACCACTTTTTTTTTTCCTCCTCACACAAAAATAAAGGTTATAATAGCGGAGGGTTGAATAATAACAAGAACAGTTACAGAAGGAACTGATGAATCAGGAGAGGCAGGCTGCTGGGGCTGTGCATTCAGAAAATCTGCATGGGGCAAGAATTGGCTGCACTGGAACGTCACCTGCATTTCTGAACAGCAAATGCAATCAGCCAACCCTGTGTGAGGAATGAGGGCTGACGTGCACCACAGAACTCCCACAGCCCCCCAAAAGAAAGGAGCTTTTTATCTATTCCTGCCTTTTGCTGGGCCAGAGCAATAGAAGAACACAGCAGAAGGCCAAATTACTCAATCTGAAATACTAAATGCTCAGCAGACATCTTGCCTGTGCAGCCATAGGTGATTTCCATTAAAATGAAGTGAAATAATTCAGTTAGAAAGCAGTCCAGCCCACTTGGCTGACTGCCCCTGCATAGATTTGAGTATGAAATGGTAGATATTTGAAAAGAATGAGTCCTTGGCTCAAAGAAGCCTGGAGAACTTGGAATTTTTCACATTACTGGTTCAGTGACACATYTGCAGGCATGTTCATCCTATGTTTCAGCTATAACCTTCAGCAYGCAGCTCTTGAGCCTTCTTTCAAAATACTGGGACTTGCATAAAGGGCTAATTCCTCCCCTCCTTACAGTGGCAAAATTGCCAAAATATCTACAGGACAAGGAAGCAAAGGGCASTCCAGGAGCAAGAGATCAGCACTGTCCTGTTTGCAGCCCCAGGGTTTGAGAGGATGCAGGACTAAAGTCACGTAATGAAGTCATTGAGCATTTTTACTGCAGGATGCAGTGCTGAGAAAGAGGAAAGAGATAAATATCATTCCATTTGTTCTCAATCAATGGGTAATATCAGGAGGATTCCCGTTTGTGTCTGAGCACCATATTTAAATTATCAGTAAGCATATTTTCTCAACAGATGTCTGATTGTAATCCCCCATCTGATTCAACCTGCAGTCACCGGGGCTACTCATGCTAAAATACTGCAATGGAAGATTGAGATGAAATAAGAGCTGAAATAAGAAATAAAATACCTATTTTTGAGCCACAAAGGCTACATTACACTCTCAAGAAGCACTAGGATCAACAAGGAAGTGCTGYCATGGATGGGAAAACTCTATACAGCTTTCCCTTTAGCTTACACCAAGCCCCCACAGCGTTTCTGGGAAGAAGAAACAACTCTCTTTTAATGATAAAAGCATAACAGAATCAAGGATTTGTCTCAGTGCAATGAGYATGCTGATGCTGACTTGGAATATGATAATTGCTTTTATGTTTTAGACCACATATTTCAGGAACACTCACACTTGAAATGAGGGCTTTGGGCAGTCCTGGACCTCTTGCCATCACCAGCTCAGCCAGCAACACATGCACTGCACGACCTTTGCAATGAAAAATCAGTATAGCATCCAACCTGATAAATATTTCTAACTGCAAATAATAAATTTGTGAGAAATAAATCAAGATTATTTACATTGTAATTAGATTTAGATCATGAGATTCACTGCAAGGTTAGTACAAATCTGTGAAGAGCATAAAACAACCCCACCAGAACCAAGCAGGTTACAGAAGATAAGTGTACAAGGTCAGAATTTCAAATTAAGGGCATACTGTTCAAAACAAGAAATTGAAAATTGATCTTTAATAAAAAGATTATTAAAGGTTAATACACATCTAGTTTGAAAAATGAACTCAAAAAATATAGTCACTAGAATAGAAATGATTCAATGGAGGCCCATGGCTGCAGACTGCCATGAATGCTGAAATCATTTCATACTCATTATGACATATGAACATTGTATTCTACTGTAATCAGTCTTCACAGAGTTAAGAGCTATAATAAAAAGCAAATTTGATAACAGAAATGGTGCTGCCAAACTTCATTTAAAAATCCCCACCCTGAAAACAGGATGCTAAGCCTTKTGTTTAGCAGGACAGTAATTTAGGCATTAAAGCAGACTTTGGCAAGGAGAAAGCCAATCACTCATTTGGCAAGAGGCTTAGTTAACAAAATAACGATTAAATGTWTACTGAATTCTGCTCTGCAACACTTCCCTGGAAGTTTTGAATGATGCTTTTTGTCCTAAAGGGAAGTAAGGGGGGGAAAAGGGTAAAGGCAGGATGGATTGTGAAACAGCAACATGTACCCATTCACTAAGCACAGGCCAGGACTGAGGCGGGTGTCAGGCAATTCCGCTTCTTCTTTCTAACATTTAAAACACTTCCAGCCTCTCAAGACTATTTTCTTCCACCAGGTCTCTGATGGGAATGTAAGAGAGGCAGCCCTGACGTTCAGCATCTGCTCTCAGAAGCAACGCTTCTCCTGTGGCCCAGAGCTGTCAAAYTAAATAATTCTTTTCTGTCCACAAATCAGCTGAGTTACTGCAAAAGCAGAAGCAATGCTCTCCCCTTTTTGTTATGCACASCAGGCATCGTGTATTTTTATTAATCCCCACAGGTTACATATTTTCTCCTGAAAAGCCCAAAGGGACAGCTAATCCTAAAGCTSTAAGTACATCTGTAATGATCAAAGATATTTTAAGGTTGCTCAGCCAGACACAAGCAGCTGTGATACCAACAGCAAATAGATTTTCACAAGTTGACTGGGCTGGATAAAGCAAAATATAATCACAAACAAAAAAGGAGCAATAGTTCCTCCCCTAGGAATAAAAATATTAATTTATTTTGATTTCAATATACATATGCATCTCATGCAATCTAACAAAAACGTCAAAAGACATTTTTGTTGTGTTTGGACACCTGTTAGAGTGCCAGGTTACATTTCACTCTTCTCTTATATTTAAGGGCTTAAGTCAAAATGTGGTTCCAGGTCACGGCCAACCAAGGCCATGCTCATATTTTAAATAAGAGCAATTTCTGCCCTTCCAGTCTCTGTTATACTTCCACATAAACCAAATGTTTCTAAATAAACTAAATGATTTTCACCTCGTGTTTAAAATCAAATCTGCCCAACTGACTCGCCTGAAACACCTCACAACTTTTAACAGAACATCTTATGATGGAAATACTTTTGAGAGATTATATTAAAATAACACAAAGAAATAGTCACCCTAAAGTATCTCCATCTATTGAATTAAAAATCCTGTAGCCGCAATATCATTCTTGGGAGGCATTCAAAGGCCTTCTTTAAAAAATAGATAATTCCTTTAAAATATGCACATTTCTAATGTAATTTATGTAAAAAACCTTATTGGTCTCTTTCCTGTTAAATGCCACAGGATTCTTCATAATGGAATTAATTACAGAAGAAAAAAAATACCGTTTAAATTTATTTCAACCCATGAATTAATGAAACCATTTTCTGACCTAGATTAGAAAAGGACAGGACTAGCCTAAAATGAAAACACAGCTCCACTGAGATTTTTTCACTCCTTTGTAAATGACAGCTTGTTTAATTAGACCTACAACATCAGACATGAAATTCAGCTCAGACCCACATCTTAAAGTGTCCAACATCTTAAAAAAGTGCTAAAGTGCAATAGTGAGTATAAAAGGAAAGTATTCAAAAAACTATGTGCATTTACAAGTAAATGAAAMTGCAGTACTGCATAGAAAGTCCCCAAAACAATGGTTTCTACATTGAAAATAGTTTAAACAATGCAGTAATCCWAAAAATCACTGTATCATCAAACATGGGGAAAGAGGTGAAAATTAATAACTCTCAAAACAGGCTCTGCAAATCAGTTAACRACTCCAGTTAATCCAGAGATTAACAAATTTGATAAATGAGGTTTGTGCTGCATTTACATCTTCAGTGAAAAGAAGAATAAGAGGAGCTCTAAAAAGAAAAGCAAATCCCCAAGTATCTCAGATGAATTATCATGTAAATCTGCAGGATACACAGCCATAACAAAGCAGTTTCACTCCATTCTGGAAAAATCTCAAGACAATTAATTCTATTTCTGAAGAACAATATGACCCGTTTTGATTCCAACTGAAATTTTCAACCTCTTAATTATATAGTTACAATAATGGTGTAATTTTATTCTTTTCTAAATATTGGATATGTCAGGGTATACATATACATAAATATCTGTGTGGGCAAATTTTTATATATATAAATAAGAATTTTTCACACAGCCTCATTTAATGAATATGCAAGTTCTGTGGACAGGATGCACATCACACCAGCACACCCACTGAGACCTGTGGGAGAGGTGCAGGAATTTTTAGCTTTTTCAAGGAGCCAGACCCCAGCTGYTGGGTTGGTGACCCTCAGAAGCTCTGCCTGCTTTGCCTTACTTCACCAAGAAGCTGCTGCTCAGTCTGAGAATCCTGCCTCGATTTCCTCATCCATAAGGCTGTAAGTGTGCTTCCTTCACCTAATCCACAACCTTGATGGCATAATGTTGTCTCAGTAACAAGCATGCCCACAAATGACGTCATATTTTTACATATTTTTTTAATGTATTTTTACATGTTTTTACAGGGAAATTCCTAATTATTATCAGACCATGTTGTGTTTGGAATTGCTAAGAGGCAGTCCTGTGTCATCACTACCTGTGGTTCTTAATGAGGAGATAAAATGAGAGCAAGAGAGCTCACAGAAAACCAGGTTTGGAGAAGAAGAACACATCACTGCCATCAAGCCTCCAAGGTCCACAGACATCAGAAAAGTGTGATTTTCTGCACATTTGGGAAGTTTCTCCTTGCAGATGTTTACTGGGAAAACATGAATTTTCTCACTTCATACAAAATCACTCAGAGTACATGTTCTTCCCCATCAAAAGGCATGACACTTGTTAATATGGTCAGTTTTAAACCAGGAAAGTACATCCACAGAATCACAGAATCACTGGATCACTGGATCACTGAATCACGGAATCACAGAATCACAGAATCACAGAATCACTGAATCACAGAATGACTGAATCACTGAATCATGGAATCACTGAATCATGGAATCACTGAATCATGGAATCACAGAATCACTGAATCACAGAATCACTGGATCACTGAATCACAGAATCGCAGAATCAGCTGGGTTGGAAAAGATCTTGAAGATCAAGTCCAACCTCTGATCAAACACCACCTTATCAACCAAACCACAGCACTGAGTGCCATATCCAGTCTTTTTTTAAACACCTCCAGGGAATTCACCGCCTCCCTGGGCAGCCCATTCCAACGCCCAGCCACTCTTTCTGTAAAGAATTTTTTCCTAATGTCCAACCTAAACTCCATGATCTTGCCAGGCACAAGGTCAGGCTGACAGACCTGTAGTTTCTTGGATTCTCCTTTCGACCCTTCTTCAGGTTCTAAACATGTTTCTACAGTTGTCACATGTAAATAGACCACAAGAAGCTTGATAGGGAAAGCAAAAGAACACAAAACAAACCCAAAGCTCACCAGGCAGATATTACTAACAAGCAAAAAATTAGATAAATTTACCTTAATTGTTGCTTTAATGATATGAGTTCTGTGGCACTGTTCATACTTTAGTAGGTCTTACATCATGAAGTCCCCAGGACAGTTTATTTTGTGGAACAATTAGCAGAGTTCTGGGATCTTGTTCCTTGCAACCCTTTTATTTTTTTCTTATAATCAGCTGCTGGCTTTTAGAATTATGTGTCAAGGACAGAGATAGAAGATATTCCTCAAGTATCTAGACAAAATTCATGAGACACTCAGAACCATCTGTGTTCAAATGATACACAGATAATTTGCTCACCCTTAAATTCAGTCTCAGATAATCACAGCTTTGTTTCTTACATTTGAATTTACAGTTTCATTGCTGAAGCAAATTTCCACTGGTAGTTTTCCAAGTCATATCTTGTATTTCTACAGCGAGCATTACAAGATTTGTACATTTCTATTTCAGCTACCGAATATAAATATATTCCAGACCTTATCTAGGAAACRATTTTAAAAAGATACCTGGTTGAAAATGCTTGTCCTTAAATTCMGTCTCAGATAATCATATCTCWAATGTACTGCATTGCTCCTCTTCTGTTTCTTACATAAGAATTTACAGCTTCATCGCTGAAACGAGTCTCCACAGGTAGTTTTMCAAGTCATATCTTATCTTTCTGGAGCCTGCATTACAAGATTTCTATTTCTATTTCAGCTACTGAATATAAATACATTCCAAACCTTATCTAGGAAATGATTTTTAAAAGATACCTGATTGAAAATGCTGTAGAAGATAATTCTGAATTTATAYCAGATGTCAAGAGCACTGCCTTGGAAGACACTGGGATGTAATTCTCATTGGTCTGAGGCACAAGRTAAGTGTCTGGTTTTACGAATTTCTTAAATACAGCCATAAGGAACACCTCTCACATTGGCAATCCTGTTGCAATTTTTCTGTTAATACAGTTATTCAATACCAGGTGAAATTAGTCACTGGTAAGTCAGTAACAGAGATAAATAGGAGTCATAACAGCAGTAATGAAAATATCTCAGTAAGCCAGTAACACAAATGCTTTGCAACAGGCTTTTAAAAGAAGACATATAGAATTAATCCTCAATAGTATGTTTATTGTTGTTCTTTCTTTGCTATTTTGCCTGTTTTCAGCCAGTSACTGAAATAATAGAAATACCTGTACCATTAACAGTTCCCACAGTGTTTCATCAGTGYTTGAATGTTCTGGAAATGCCCATTTGTATCCAAAACTGCTGCAGCTCAGTGGCTCCTCTAACATGACATCAGACTTGGCTAACACAGACTATTCAATTTGTCCCTCAGCTCCACATTTGGTATAACTTAATTATAAAGTTCTTGTCAGAAAGAACTCAGTTACAATTAAGTCATGGCCACTCTTACAGACACTTGTCTTCTGTTGAATAAAGATCCCTAAAGTTTAAAATTCAATTTACTGCAAGGAATGATAAGTAAACGAACAGTCCCAAGTTAAAATCCAACTGTAATTTATACACAAATGAATTTTACTTTTTAAATCACTACTTTTTAAATCATTAAATGAGCATGATAACTTTATGAACTATCAGCCAGAAATGGTTTCTCTCCTCAGGTTTACATGCAATAGAAATAATACAACTGCCCATAGTATCAAGCCAAAACAGTAAACTGAAGGCATGGTTATGGATTTGGAGATTTTTGTGTCAACAGTACCACCTGCTGGATATCAAGAAGAGGCAGAGACTAATCAAAATTAGTAAAACTCAGATTATGGCATAATTCAATACCGGTCTYGCATAAATGTCACCATAACTAAACTGTTCCAAATGAACTGGTAACAAATTGTCAGATCTYCTAATGCACTCCCAAAACCCTGCAGAAAGGTCACTGACATTTTCAACATGTATGTTTTGTTAAATCAGATATTCAAAACTCACTACACACAATTCATCATATGAATACACAAAATTCAGACTCATCAGCCTAGCAACCCCATTTAAAAGCACTGGGTTATTACTATTAATGACAGTGCTAAGTATGGATTTTGGTGGGTTTTTTTAAAGTTAATTACATAAATAATGTGTTATTTCACTATAATATTATTTGGCAGGGTGGAAGGAGTGCACAAAAATTCCCTCAAAGCACTAAAACAAGCAACCCCCCCCCCATTTGTTACTATTGAGCTACTGAGCATTAACATTCTGTGAAATCCCCAAAATAAGCAGCTATTAAAGGACCTCAATCCAAGTGATTTCACTGAAAGGTTAAAGCTTCAGCAAGAATATACTGAGCACTGAAACCCCCTAGTGATAACATAAAGGCCCCCTGACACAGAACAGAATTGTTACCATGTTTCCTGCTACTTCTCAATAAACAACTTTTTGACTGTGTCACATTAGCACAAAGAACCACTCATCTTTTCAGTTCTCTGTCTTCTACCAGGTCACACTTCCTTCAGAAAGCTGTGCTCTCTTTCTCCATGAAGAGTTCCATCCAAGCACACTTCAATCTTCCTCTAAATCTTAACAGATTTGCAGCAAAATCTGCTTTAGTTACCTTCAGAGATTATCATGTGATGGATCCAACGGGGCACTGCAAGCAACAGAGAACCCCTGAGTTCCTATCTAAAACTGAACGCTTAATTCACAAAATAATAGCACCTTGATATTAAAAAAAAAATAAAGTAAAAAATGCTTTAATTACAAAGCAGAAAACTAACATTTAGAGCCCCTTCCAGTACAGAGAGAGCTGGGGAGATTTACAAGGACATGCAGTTATAAGACTGGCTTTAAAGAGGGAATGTTTTTAAACTGAAAGAGGATAGATTTAGATGAGGTATTAAGAGGAATTTCTTCACTCYGAGGGTAGTGAGGCAGTGGCAGAGGTTRCCCAGAGAARCTGTGGGTGCTGGAAATGTCCAAGCCCAGGCTGGACGGGGCTTGGAGCATCCTGGTGGAAGGTGTCCCTAGGATTTGGAACTAGATGGTCTCTAAGATCCCTTCCAACCCAACTCACTCTACAATTCCACCCAAACCACAATTCTAAGCCTAATGAGAGATGCAGCAAACAAACCCAAAAACTTAAAATTCACACTTTACAATAACGTATCACATCACAAGCTCATGGAATAAATGTTAAGACAAGAACAGGGGTGCATAAAAGATTCACTTTGCTCAGAATTAGCGTGGAAAGCAAGAAGCTGGGTAAATGTTGCCTGATCGTTTATGAAGTGTGGGGGAAAAGRGCCCCACAAGTCCTGATTCTGAAATTCAGCCAATTATTGTGTATGACTGAGGCCTGGGAAAWGAAAGGGAGTGTTAACAGCCTACATGGAGGAGGAATGCTGCATCCTTGAGAAAAGCAGATTGGAATGCAGAATTGATAACGCAGGTGGCTGAAAATTATAAGCATTACTAATACTGTAGCTTTTGCAAACTCACCAGTTATGTTCTGATTACTAATTAAACAGCTGTCTCTTGACCAATGTATGTTTGACACAAATGTATATGCTGGTTGCTAAAGTGGATAAAAGAGGCTGGTCCCATAAAAAAGTGCATATAACCTGCATTTTTAAAGAAAAAGACGAGTGCAGTACCACTTGAAATTGCCATTGCAACAATTGTTTGACCACTCTGGTTTGAAATACCTCTCAATCACCTGTTTTCAAGTCTTAGAACAAAGGAAAAMTAATGTTGAACTTGCCSTTSCAGTTCTTAGGTTGTTTTTTAAACAGTATCTCCCATCCMAACARGCTCAGTTACTTTGYAATGGTCTTAGAGCACCTACCTAGYTGTGAAATTCTTTATACAAAAAAAGGCATAAATGTAAAACTGTAAATATAAATATAAATGTATAAATTCTTTCCTTCTGTTTTTTCACCCACTTTTGTGYGTTTTGTATCTATTCTTTTCCGTCGCTGTTTGGCCAGCAGCGACRATGAAGAACACATTTTATGCTCCTCATAACACAGTCTCTTTGACGTATAAACCAACACACAAATTCAGGAAATGCTGTTGAATAGAGTAATGCTGGAGTTAAATCATTGGAAGCTCTAAATCATTGGAAGAGAACGCTTCTTTAAAAGAAAAAATGGAAGGAAGAGCAGAAGAGCCCCAAAGAGACACTGAACTGGATGTGTGGCGGCCTCGCCGGGCGGGGCTGGGACCGGAGGCGCTGGCAGCCGGCGGAACACGGCGGGGAAACCAACCGCATTGTTCCGCCCTCACCGTCACACAACGCTTTCCCCGTCATCACCTACCGGAGGGTGAAAAAAGGCCCTTTCCCGGCGCGGCCTCAGCCCGGCCCGGCCCCGCCCGCTCCTGAGGGCCGCAGGCCGGGGCGGGCTCTGCCGGAGCGGGGCCGGGGCCGGGGCTGTGGCTGAGGCTGTGGCTGAGGCTGAGGCTGAGTTTGTGGCTGTGGCTGTGGCTGAGGCTGAGGCTGTGGCCGTGGCTGTGCCTGAGGCTGTGCCTGTGTTTGTGGCTGAGGCTGTGGCTGTGGCTGTCACCGTCACCGTCACCGCCTCCTGCGCGGGGCCTGAGGGCGGTCGGACCCGCCATGGGGCAGTGCCTGCCCTGCATGGGGGGCGCCGTCAAGGACGTGGTGGAGACGCCCGATCCGGTGAGTGTGGGAAGGCGGGCGGTTCCCCAGCGGTTCCCCAGCGGTTCCCCGGGCCTGCTGCTCGCTGTTTATCGCTGCCGTGAGGGAGATAGGGAGGGCGGGGAGCTGCCCTCATCAACATGGAGCCAGGCCGCGGGGCTGCGCAGAGCCTCGCCAGGCTGTGCCGGGGGAAGGAATCCCGTTCTTCATCCCCCGGTCCCGGCTGGGCAGAGCTGTGGGGCCGAGTTTGGCCGATCGGAGCACCCCACAGCTTCCATTTACCCCGGAGCCTCCCGCTGCTCCGCCCCACGGATCACGCTGTGTGGGGACGGCGGTTTCGGTCCCCAATCGTGGCCAATATGACCCCGATTTTTACAAGAAATAGGAAAAGCTTTTTTTTTTTTTTCTTCACTGCGTAGTGATGCTCGGCTCTAACCGCCTCCGCTGCATGACGTTTTTGCTCGCTAAGAGCCCCTCTCTGTGCTTTGTGCCCCTCACCTGAGCATTTCAAGRGGGACAAGAAAAAGGAACCCGCATTCCTCTTCCCAAACTCCGAAAGGACGKTTCACCCWCTGCKTGCCATTTCACCCCAGYCTGGATTTTTTYGAGTGAAGGAGTGAAAGAGCTGAATAGCGATTTCTGGTGGRGTTTGACAGTAGATACGCCAGCAGCTSCCCTCACCTGAGCGTTTCAGAGGGGACAAAAAAAAAGGAGCCCTCTTCGCCTGGAAGAGCAAAATCATTCCTCTTTCCAAACTTTGAAACGTTTCACCCTCTGCGTGCCATTTCACCCCAGTCTGGATTTTTTCGAGTGAAGGAGTGAAAGAGCTGAATAGCGATTTCTGGTGGGGTTTGACAGTAGATACGCCAGCAGCTGCTTTTTTGGCGTATTGATCACTAAAAACACTTCGTTCTTGCAAGGGGAAGATGATGYTAATTGACTTCAAGTTGACATTTTGTGGGAGTTTGCGTTACTGATTTGAGTTATACTTAAAAATTAAGACTTTAAAAAGAATGCACAGACTGTATTGAAATAGAATTTCACTGTCTTTAACGTTATTTTTAGGAAGTRAAAAGAAGACAACTAGCAGAAGCTGCTGAAAAGAGGCAGATGGAGGTAATGTCTGATAAAATGCCATTTTTTGAAATTGTTTTGTATAACTGGTTTATGGGGAGAGTGGCTGTGGCTTCTGTGATAACAGTGGGTATCATGTTTGGATGGTGGGAATTGTAATTATGTACTTTACTAGTGTTAATTTTACATTTTTACATTTATATTTACAGTTTTACGTTTATGCCTTTTTATGTATAAGGAATTTCACAGCTAGGTAGGTGCTCTAAGACCATTGCAAAGTAACTGAGCTTGTTGGGATGGGAGATACTGTTTAAAAAACAACYTAAGAACTGGAAGGGCAAGTTCAACATTAGTTTTCCCTTGTTCTAAGACTTGAAAACAGGTGATTGAGAGGTATTTCAAACCAGAGTGGTCAAACAATTGTTGCAATGGCAACAATTTCAAGTGGTACTGCACTTGTATTTTTCTTTAAAAATGCAGGTAATATGCACTTGCAGGTTCTCTTTATCAAAAACAACAGTGTGAGTATGTTTATCAGCAAAGATGTAACATTAACTTAGCCTTCTGCCTTTTTAAAGTTGCTAAGCTTTAACTACTCCAATATCTTTAAACTTAGAAGAGAGGATACAAATGTTCTAGCAGAACAGTCAGCCTGGGGTTTTTTTTCCATTATATTTGGTTTTTTTCTATTATATTTTGGGGGGTTTTTCCATTATTCCATATTACTTTTTCCATTTACCTGTTGTAGATTTTGAATAATGTATCTTAGAGACCACAGCTGAACTGTGAAGAGAAAGGAATTTGTTATTTGTGTGAATGTTAGTGACATTACATACTGAATTTGGAATTGACCATTATTCATAGGGACTGTGTCAACCTGGTTTGAAGGGAATTTGGTAAATAATGGAAGCAACAGCTGAGTGATGCTTTAGACTCCTTAAAACTCTTGATTTTGTGTCATTCTATGTAACCCACATGTTATTTTCAGTCACAAAGGGGTTTTTAAGTATATCTGTAGGAAGTGTCTAGCTCTTAACTGGGTAAAAAGCTTTCCTGAGAGGAAGGAAAATGAAGCAGCTGGGATTGTGGATGGCCTTGAAGTTTTGTGGGATCCATTATGCTGCCAAGCAAAATGGAAGTATCACTCTCTGTTACTTTTTGTTTCCTTGGAAGACAGAGATAAAAAGTTTACCAGGATTCTTCAGGACTGTGGGGTCATTTTAGCCTCTGAATGTTGGGTAATGGGGATGTTTTGCAAACAGCCTTGTTTAGTTTGGGCCTTGTGAGGGGACAGGAGGGTAAATCAAATGCCTTTCTCTGCTTAGTGTTTTCCTGCTTCTTACCTGCTCATTATCCATCCTAAAGCTGTGTGAGCTGTTCTTCCTTTTGGGGTGCTACAGACAGTTTGGGTACCTGACTCACTAGGATCCACTTTCCTAAAAGGCAGGTACCATATGGTTTAAGTAGGTTGGTATTTGATGGGAAGATCTGTCTTAGGAGCCCATTGGGAATTGAGCCTAATTGTCAAGACCTTGAAATTCAGATGAAAGCATGGCTGTTTTCCCTTGGTAGATTTTAGCATCTTGTGTGTAAGTTCTACTGTGTTATAACTCTAAACTTAGCTAAGAATCACTTTTTAAAACATTTTAATTTTCTATTTCTTTTGCATGGTGTTGACTGTCTGTAATTCTGATTTCCTGCCATCCAGTCTAGCTTGTCATTAGACAGTTCCCATGAGGATGTGAAGCAGGCAGTTCACAACAGGTTTTTCATTTGGTTCTCCTGATGTCTACACACCCTGTGACATTTTGGAGACTGTCACGCAGGTTATTTCTCACAGATCACAGTTTAAAAGTTGAATTTCTTTACAGACTGGGCTAGCACTACTAACACAACCCTTCTCCCCTGTTTCTGAGGGTAAGAGTAGGCCCTGACACTGGAAAAACCACAGACTAAAAATGCGTGGATTTTTGGGAAGGGAGGTTCTGGTTCTGAATCTGAGGATTAAATGTCTTCACCTGGATTTAACAACAGTGTGAAACAAAAACATCCTCACTTACTATGGGGCCAAGAGCCCATAGAATGAAGAAATATCCTGAAAGGGCTGCTTTGAATAATGATAGAATTACTAAGTGTTTCAGTCTTCATGCAAACCACATTAAATGGTTTCATTAAATGATGTTGCCAAGATTGCAGTTTGGTTTCTCTCCAGAAAAATAGCTACCTTGGTCTTACCCAAATGTGTTTTCTCCCAGGCTTCCTCTCGAGGTATTAAGAATGTATACTCTGTMGAGCAGAAGAAAAAGAAACAGGAAGAAATGGAAAAAAGGATGGCAGCTGAACGTCCTGGAGGAGAAGGAGGACTGAGAGTAAGTTTAAAAAAGAAACAACATGGTTCAACTGCCTGTTTATTCACTGTGAAAATCCTCTTTTGTCATGTAGAAAACTGAATAATGTGAGAAAAAAGTCAAAAGGAAAAGAAATGGAGTAGAAATGGAAGCATGTGTCATCATGCAATGTTCTTAATGATACTTCATCACTAGGACAGAAAGACAGCAAGGATGGCAGAGAACTTTTTTTTTTTCCCCCTTCCCCCAGTTTCTGCACCTATGATGCATCAGTTTTACAGGTCTGGGTCAGCACTCGGGGCCTCACCACTGTGCTATCCTGTACTCAGTGTCCCTTTTCAGKGCCAGTTGAGATTGTCTCCCTTCCTTTAGAGCTTCTAGGAAACATCTGTACTAAGTAGGGCAATGGTTTTGGTGTTTGTGTGTGTCTCTCTTTACGAAAGAAACATGGTGTAAATATGGATGAAATTTACTACTATTGCTATTCTAATGTAAACTTTGTCCCAGAAGGTGAGGCAGAGATTTAATGAACAATTATAATTTCTCAAAAACAATAGATGCATCTGATCATTGAAACTCAGGTTTCATAAGCCTTCATCCTTTGCCCTCATTGCCATATATGACTCAGGAGGCAGGAGTTTGTGTAAGTTGCCTGGCATGCTGCATGTCCATCACTTGCTGGGTTAAAAAGTGTTAGAACAGAAAATTTATTGTAGCTGGACAGCCTTGTGGTGTGTGTTTGGTTGGGTTTTTTTCCTTTCTTTTATCTTCATACAAACCTGAGGTGTGCTTTGTTTGATTTTTTAGTGGCAGGTTGGATAACACGTGACTTTTGGAGAGAAGATGGTTGATGTTTACTGCCAAAAACTTGCCAGTTTGTGCAGCAGAGTGGCACTTACTCATCCTGTGGCTTTGCTGTTTACATCTGAAGACTCAGCAGTACTTTGCCATTGTGGGACAACAGAGGTGGAAACATTCATAAGAAACTTAAGAATTAACTCTGAACACTAAGGTTTTGCCAATTTTGTTTGTTTGTTTTCCATGCATGTTTTATTGCTTCCCTGTCAAGAYTTCCTGTCAGCTGGAAGTGGCCTCCTTACCTGTAGTCAGTCAGTATGTCTGTCCTGTCTGGTCAGTTGATGTCTGTCTGTCTGTGTAAGACTGGCCTAAGCAAGCTCAGGTGCCCACATGTTGGTTTTGATGCTTATTTCAAGCTCTACAATTAAACTTTTCTCTAAGTCCTCATGTAGATAGTTGTTCATAAATATATATATTTGAATATGCAGGTGATAGCATTTCTCTTCTGTTTCCTAATGACTTTTGAACTGCTTAGGAATTTAGTGCCTTTTTCAAAAGAAGAAAAGTCGATTCATGGTGGGTCCTTACAAAATAGAATCATTTTGTGACTAGCCAAAAAATAAATAAATAGAAGCCTTTATAAATCCTGTATTCTTAGATCAAGAATGGTGTTTTATTATGTGTCTAATAATTGTTCTTATTTTCTCATGTGGATTTCTTTTGGGTCTGTAAGTATTTATAATGAACACTGAAAGTTAAACATGAAATTAAAAATCCTGTTATTAGTTGTCCTCCTTTATTACCACGAGAGGGCAATGCTGCCATTCTCAGGATTTTGAAAAACAGGAAAAAGTTACTACGTTAAAAGTTTCTGTATTATCTGTTTAGGTGGACTACCTGCTGTGCAGAAACATTTCTTTTCCCCAGAGGGCATTATGCCCATTTATGCATGGGCTGTGTACCACACTGTGGTCCCATTTCTGACCTGGTCAAGACTATGAAGGCCTTTTTATTTTTTCACCCCTTGACCTCTGTGTTTTGTCTTTCACCTCTCTCGATAGTGCCTAATGCTGCCCTGGCAGTTTCCTGGCTTAGCCTTCAGAATTGAGTTGAGAAGGGAGAATTTTCAGTATTAACRTCATGGTGTTTGGGCTGAAAAAAGCTGTGATCTTGAAGATGCCTTCAGTTTCCTTTGATTGCTGGCCATTGCTCTCTTCGGTGTATTCACTGGTCATAGTAATTTTTTTTAGAGTTCAGTGAGTATGCATTGAGTTACAAAACAATTATCTCAGACATTGAAATATTCCAAGAAAGTGTAAGTGCTGCATAAGTGTCTTTGTAGGACAGGTACGGTGATGTTAGATTGATCTGAAATGAGAATTTCAAACTCAAAACATTTTTCTCTTCATTCTCTGTCATGCTGCTCCCCCAGAACTGCAAGGGGAGCAAATAACCACGAGTCTCTTGTCACCCAAATCTCAGCTTGCGTTAGTGCCATGAACACTTTTCATTTAAAGCCATCCAAAGAACCTAGTGAAACCAAACACAGTTCCTGTGCTTGTTTGTCTCCCTCCTATGTAAAAGCCAGAGATGTCTATGCTTCTGAAGAGACCTTGTTTGAAATGTCAGATTAATCCTACAGCTATGGAACCACATCAGAGGATTTGGGAGTGTGTAGTTTTAGACTACAAATCACCTATAAATCACCTTAAAAGAAGTTCTGATACCTTACACAGCCACTTGTTCAAATGACCAGGCTCAAATGCTTGGAWATTATTTGGATAAATAAAAACTCTTCCTGTTGCTGTAAATTTCAGTTGAGAAAGCAGAAACTACTGCAATCCAGTAGTGTACAGCTGCTAGCTACCTGACATGTCCCATTAAACAGAAGGCTGAGAGCTGCATCCTTGAGAGCTCCTCTCTTCACAGATGTCTTCCCTTTCTTACTGCTTACTGCAGTAAGTTAATGTGAAACACAACAGGAGTTTTGTCCTTATTTCCCCCAATCCTAGATGTTTACTTCACCTCAGAGGTTATTAAAATGCACATGTGCATGCAAATTACCCAGAGAGTTGACATTTTGTTTACATCAACACAACTCTTGTCTTTTTTCTTCATCTTCTGAAAGCACWGTCTTGCAGATCACTTCAAAACCTGGCAGGCAAAGCCCAGAGCTGTTGAGCTGGRCTGAAAAGCTCTCCCTGACTGTGAYAGCATCATCTTTGTTGCAGTAACAAAATGAAACTTTGCTACTCCGTTCTGGTAAAATACACATTGTGCTAGGGAGAGTGCTGAAATTGGGGAAGYTGCAGTAGCTGTGTCTCCACAAGGATGGGCCCTGAGGAACACAGATGATTTCAGCATGTGGATTTGGCACAGTGGCACAACTAAACTGGGACACAGCTCATGAGGCACAAGCAGTGCCAGCAGTTTCTCCAGGTCTGGGAAAGCCTGCCCAGTCCCATAAATGTTTGTGTGATCCCACCTGCCTGTTCCACCTTATCTTAGACAACACACCACTGGCTAAGAAAGGACACAGATAATAAAAATAAAAATTAAAATATTGTACCTGCTTCCTTGGCTGGTGCTGCAGGGCAGCAGCCTGAGGCAATACAAAGCATAAACCCAAAAAAGAACCAAACCCTTGTCAGCGTCTCCATCAGATGCTTCTGGAACACCGTGACAAACAGCTCCTTCCAGATCTAAAGTGAACATGTGTGATGGATTTGGTGTTGAGCCTTCAGTTACAAGAAACTTGCTACACCTTCCCACACAYAACTGCCTTCTCATTTCACTCATCCCCACCAGCTTGGACCAGCTGCCACAGATTTTTCCATATCTTCTCTCAATTGCTGTTGGAATAAAAGGTGGTACTGCAAAGGAAGGAGCAATTATCACTATAATAAAGATATTAAAAACCCCTGTCTTCAATCAGTGATGTAAATGATCCTGCTCAGAAGAAAAAACTCCAGACAAGGTGACAGAAGGCACTTCCTAAAATGAGCAGTAACAGATGTTACAGGTACATTTCCAGACTAATTCTGCAGAGCTTCCAGCATGGTGAGTCATATCTGACACTATAATAATGGTTTTTATAAACAATTTTACATGATTTATCCATTTTAAGATTAAGCACAGTTTATTCACAGCCAGCTCCCAGAGGGTTTGGCTTACAAGGACATTGAGAAAAGACTTTGTTGCAGCTCCAATCAGTTAAACYTTTTAGGACTTKAGCCTCCTCAACATTCAAATTCAGYCAATTTACACAGCAATAGAATGAGTTAAAATCACTACATCATAGAAAATGGCCTAAATCTGTTCTGCCCCACCATTGCAACAAGAGCTGTATGCCTTTGAGCAAGATTCTGCTGCTCAGCTTTGGCTTTATAAATTGAGCCACAGATTCCTAGCAGATTTTTTAATTGCTATATTGCTACAGGACCTGATGCACTACAAAAATACCATTTATTAGATCAGCAAGTTACCTCCAACCTTTTCTTCCAGCATTTTTTGTTTTGTTGATGCTTTCATTTCCTCCTCTGTTACCCACACCCACACCAACGCAGTCAAAAGCAGTTAAGTCCCACCTGCATGTTTTTTACACAGGTGGTGCTGGCAATACTTTAAAATAAAATCTTTTATAGGTCCTGGAACTGCCAAAGTTGAAGTTTTAAGTCAGGAAGTGTTTTCATGTGATTTTGTGGTAAGACATTTGAGTAGTCTGAATCAAAAAAAGACTATTTTGATAGGTACAGTCCAACCACATAAAGGGGTTCATGTTTAATTTAAAATCTTGATTTGGATTTACTGAGACCATGTAGAATATTAAAATAAACCTAAGAATACCTTTTTAACAATTATATGCTCTTGATTTATTAATACGTAAACACCTTCAAATATTTTAAAAAACCAACATCATAATAACATAAACTTGGCCTTGGATGATGAAAATAAAGGTTGAAGATCTTGGAAGTCTTTTCAACCTTAATAATTCTATGAAATTCAGCTAATTATGTTTAAAGAACCAGCCATTATTTCAAAATAAACATCTCACATTTTCACGAGTGAGTTTTTTTTTTCCCGTCTGTTCATTTGAAAACAGTGCTTATATGAAGATCATGATTTTTCTTCAGCTGCACTGCATTTTTCATAAAAATGATGTTGCTTGTGGTCTGTTTCCTGCTCCTTTATGGGGAACATACATTGCTTCTATGACAACTGAATCTTCCTATGGCTTTTCAAAGGTTTTATTGCTTCACTTTATGTCTAATCTTCGTAGAAAATGTTTCAAAATGAGAATCAAAGGCTGCAACTTTGGAATTATGTCCTGCTACTCTGCCTGATGCACTTGTGAACTGTCTGTATTGAAGCAGGTATTTTTGGATGGTGAGGTCAGCCTTTTCCACAGAAGTGAGACACAACACGCTGATTTTAATAAGGCATGGAACATGAAAGATGGGCTTGATCCTTTCTAGCCCACAGACATTTTGCTGTCAATTTTAAAGACCCACAGGAGCAGATCATAAGACCATYTTTTAAAATTAAACATCAGAAAATAGAGAAAAATACTAGTCAGTGCTAAAAATATATATTTTTAAGGATGTTTTCAGGGTTTTTTTTCCTGCAAAGAAAAATTACTTTTCARTAAAATTTGGGTATTTCTGTGCTGTTTGCCCCTTTCTTCGTGCAGCTCATTATTAGGGCAAAAAGCATCCATTGTAGGCATCCAGTCTGTAGCAGCAAAGTGGAGATGAGAGATTACAAATGATGAGAGTTTCAAAATGTATGAGTATTTAAAAAAAAAATTTATTCCATTTGTAAATTTATACAGTCAGTGAAACAATCCTATAAAATGATTTTTTTCTAGGATGTTACAAGGCACATAAATTACCAAATATAAACATAGAAAAGTAGCCAAAATCATGAACTAAGCCCACCTATGCCTTTGGGTGCATTAGAGGTGTGTGTGAATGATGAATGGGAACGTGAATCACTCTTACAGGGTGATGAATATTTCMCATTTGGCATCACCAACAACATTAAAAAGAAGAGGAAGGAAAAGCTTCTCCAAATCCAGAGGGATTTGCATCTTCTGAAGCTCCCACTCGGGTCTGAGGGCTGTGTCCCTGTTCCTGCTTCCCTTTTGGGCTGCAGAACATCACCCCAATTCCCTTTTGGGTGTGAACATCCCTGTCTGACAGAGGAATGGCCAAGCTCTCCACTYCCCATGCTTCTGTATTGGCAGCTTTGTGAAAAACAAAAAAATCTACATATAGATCAAACACTCAGCATCATCTTCAGCTTTAAAACGGTGTCAACAGGGCTTTTTTTTCTTATAAGCAATGGCTTCAAGAAGTTGTTTGGCATGCAATAAGCCATTCTATTCTACTAATTAAGAAAAGGTTGCAAAACATACAAATAGTCAATTTTTATTTCATTTCAAGAGACCAAATAATTTCCACAAATACTCATTTTCCCACCTGCATATATATATTTCCTAGCCTAACAGTCAGGGATTCAAAGTAACAAGATTTTCATACAAATATATTTTATTGTGTATTTTCTTCCATTAACAGGATYGGCTCCTTTATGTAGCTCTAAGTATACATTCACGTATTAAAGAGTAATAATTTGGCTAAAAATATAAGTCTATTTATTATCTGATTGTAGTAATTAGCCTATCGAGGGTAATTTGCTATAAAAGATACAGTACTAGAAATAAATAGTTCTACAATTCAAAGATCTTCAAAATGGGGTGTCACTTCCAGTCTGTTTGAAATCTTCCAAAGTCCTTTCAAAGCATTAACTAAATTCGCTACACTTGGGAAAAATAATTTGGACCTACAGACATAAAGTCCCGCTCACATGAGAAGTTTTTTTCACTTAATCTCCTTCTTGGTTTTGTAATGGGCAGAAACAACCAGGTAATTGTCTGGATTCATGTCCCTGAGGTTTGGAGATTTGCTCTGGATTGGAGAGGTTTTGCCATCTACTCGGGAGATCTGCAGCATTCGGCACGGGTCGTGCTTCAGCAAATATCCTGCAAAAGTCTCCCAGCCTCCCCCGACACGAACCATCACGTGTTTGTTGTGCAGCATCTGAAATCACACAGGCAAAAAAAAAAAATAAATTAAAAAAACCAGAAATCTTGAGAGGCCACCATTCACAGAGGAAATCATGCTTTTGGCTGCTGTAAAAAACTCCCTGCTTTAACTGAAAGTTGAGAGATTACAAATGGTAAGAGTTGCAGAACGATGTCTGGGACAAAGGAAAAATGTCAGTGAAAAATGACATGTCAAGGAAACATCAAGAAAAGTTAATTAGACATGGCATTCCTGTTCAGAATGGAATTTGTAGGTAAAAGGACAGTGCATTTCCAAACTTTTGGGTGACATCTGGTTGAGTCTGAGCACCATCAAGGTGACACTTTCTCATCCCCTCCAGACACAAGGAAGACCCAGATTTTGGGAGATTTTGAGCAGAAATCGAGCTGCTCTTGGCTGCAGCAATGATTCATGAGAAATATTTCATGCAACACTCAGCAGAAGGGATGACACAGCAAACAGATTAAATGCATAAAAAGAA
>NW_026623812.1:255060-264046 GCF_030028575.1 Malurus melanocephalus | reverse complement strand
AGACAATTCTGTCTCACTTCATAATGTCAACTAAGCTTTAACCCCTCAAGAAATACCTCTAAAATCATGTATTAGAGAAGTGAGGTACTATTCAGAGTAAGTTAGAATAGTAAGAATATGAATGAGTTAGAATAATAAGGAATAAAAATATGAGTTTTATTTATAACCCGTGCACAAATTTAAAATAAAAACCCTGCTAAGTACGAAAAGGAATTAATTTTACCCAGACTGGCAAGATTCTCCTAAGATACATTCCTTTAAGGATACTGAGTCACTTGCAGAGGGTATTTTATTTAGATTTTACCACTGAATTCAGTGATTTAGGGTTTCATCATGAAAACGTGCGTGGGCTGCATGGGAACACGCTCGTSTTATAGGATTGCAGGAGTACATGGAAATGTTCTCATGAATCCTAAAGTGCCATCTGTTTTCTTGCTATTTTCTCAAGGCTCATTCTGCCTCTTCTAATTTCCTGCCTCAAAACAGCCAAATTAAAAAAAAAAAAATAAAATAAAATAAATACCCCCTGCAATTAAATAAAAACCTGTGCATCTTCAGCTCCAGAATTTTTCTCTCTGCCTGCCTATGGAAGTGCACATGAGAAGGGACAGATGTTTTAATTCCTGCACAGACTGATTTCAGTTATCACACACATCCAGCTGCAGGAATCTGTTGTTTCTCTGTTTTTTGGGGGTTTTTTTAACCTTCCAAATTGCTTCAAACAGCTGCTTGTAAGTTCATGTAAAATAAATGCAGAAGCAGAAATTAAAATGCCTAATTAATGTTTATTTTATTTTGTGTCTCCATCCCCTGGGACCGCCAGCTCAGCAGACCCAACAATAACTTCCCTGTAATTGAGATCTTTGTAAAATTTAACACAAAAGTGACTCTCAGCCATCTCCCCCAAATCACCATCTTTTACCCCTTATTAAAGATGTTGCCAGCTCCCTTAGTGGTGAAAACCATGACCCATCCATTTTTTAATTATGTTCTAGGTATTTTGATTTACCCAGCATTAAGTTTTATATGATGACATCCTCAAGTTGACTGTCAGCATTTCAGTTTAACATGTGAAGTCATAAATAAAAAAAATACATAAATAAATGCCATGTCTAGAGTCACAGCAATCCAACTCAATTGCTTAGCATGGCCTATTAAAAAAAAACCAAACAAACAAACAACAGCAAAAAAACCCAATCCCAAACTAAACCAACCAACCAAAAAATAATTTAAAATTTTAAAAAAGGCAAAACCATCAAACACATCAGGACTGCAGTTAGAAAGAAAATCACAAGGAGGCAGGCAAACACCACAATCAATTCAAGGTATGAGAAATAAGAGTAAAAAAAAAGATATAATCAAGACAAGTGAGGATCTCAAAAAGGATTGGCAGAACTTTTTCATTTCCTCACATAATGAAAACTGATTAAAACCAAAAAAACTCTCCAGATACCCCAACAAGGAGCTGAATGCCACCTATTTTATGTCTGCAGATTCTTCTTTGGGAAGAACTAAGGAGTATTTGGCACTGGAGAGGTCTCCTGCACTGGTCAGTGCAACCAGGACCTTGATTTGAGATGAATTTCTGCYTTCTGTGAACTCATTCTGTGCCTCATTTGCTTTGGCACCACCAAGCAGGCAAAAGGAAATCCTTAAGTTTCAAAGCTTTAACGTTCCCAACAAAAGAATACCAGAAATATTTGCATTTTTCTGGACATTCTCAGAATAGTCTTCACACTTTCAGATGCAGAAATTGCCTACACCATTTTTGGGTGAAAAGCTCAATAATGCCTTTATTGCTCAGGCTTTTTTCCTCTCCATGACATTACTTTCAGCAACTTTTAACCCACAAGAGAAAATAATATGTAATGASTATAATACTATTTCACTTCCTCAAATTGATGAGAGATCTAAGTTTAATTATAAGCTCTAAGATATATTTTTTTGCATGTCCTTCATCAAGTAAATATATTGAAATTCTGTTTTTCAAGGGTCTAGGCTTGGCATAACAAGATTTATTTCTTCCATTTAATCTGTGTACAGGCCTGCTGGCTATTCAAAGGTAGGAACTGTTGAGTATTTGTTGATAAAAATCAACATTAAAAAGTTGTTTCCAATAACTGAGATAAAACCAGTCACAGGGTTTTAGTTGAATTAAGAGCAGATTTTAAGATGAAGACATGCACAACATAACTCCTTACCAGATGCTTGAGGATTAAATTGGTCTGTGCTCATAATTATTGATCTAATTATTAATTATTAATTGGTATAAGTATTAATCTATAAATACCTGAAGATGAAGAACCTGTAGGGCACAATTTCAATGTGTACTAGCTCCTGCTTCACTGTGACTGCAGCTTAGAAAAATAAATATATCAAAATAAAGAAACAAACACAGAAGAACACCACCAACATGATCATGGCARTGATGGCAGTTATGAAGTTTAATTAAAGTGAGAATATAAAATTGGGCAAGTTCCAGCCATGTGACTGCACTGRCCTGTGGAGATCATGTGCTAAAATCAGAAATTATCCAAAAGGAGCTGAATTATACCTACAATCAATCTGTCCCCGTGCCAAAGAACTAATGTTCTTTTAAAAAGCTTTTAAAAGCAATACAATATACTAGCCAGACATAAAAAGCCATTTGTCCTTGGTTGCTTAGCAATCCTAGAATAGAGATGTAAATAAATTCATTGGGCCTTTATTCTGACCAATTCAGAATTACACACAATTGTCTGATCATCGAAAATATATTTAACAATGTGGTCCTTCAGAAGGAAACTATGTTTTATACCATCCTCTACAAAAAGACTCATTAAAACGTGGCTTACATTGAGGATATTGCTTACAAGAATCTTTTAATAGCATAAAATTGAGATGACATTTATTGTTTTTTAAGGATGGGTTATACTTGAGTAATTAATCCATCTATTTTTCCTCTACAGGATGTTTATTTCCTGTGCTTTYCCCAACCCATGAGCTTTATGGAAGCCTGCTCCCTGCATTCCAGGTGAGAGAAAACRAAAATCTGCCCAAGAACAGAAGCACAAAGGAGCCAAGGAGAGGAACAGGAGTGCAAAGCTTCTCTTTARAACACTCTGTGGCAATCCAGCACYCCAAAATGGTGAGGRGAAAACAGAAAACTGTYCTTGTCCCACCTCCTGGCCAGAATATTCCTCAAAAAATGTGCAAATGTTTGTATATCTGCTCTGTTATTTGTGGTATATCTGGTGAACAGACAGTAATTAACAATTTACACTTCACTTTACAGCAATTATACTGAATATCAGTACATTATACACTTATTCTGCCATCTTTTTTTTCATTAATTCTAGATTTTCCTTGCCCATGATGGGAGGGTTGGAACCCGATTATCTTTAAGATCCCTTCCAACCCAAGCCAATCCATGATTCTCTATGGGCTTTTTTACTTGAACAGCAGTTATCTGTGAAAAATGCATTATTCCAATATTTTATTTCACTCTTTTTCACGATCCTGAGTCCCAGTAAGTCTCTGTTACCACTGTCCTTTGGATTCATTCTAATGTCAATTCACCAAAAAAAAAAAAAAATTGACCCTTCTACTGTTGTCATTGTTGCCAAATTCCAGCTGAATTTACCTTTACACGTAGGGCACRGTATAAACAGAAGCAATCTTTCATTGTTTCATGTAAATTGAAGTTAAAGAACACAACAAGGACATGAACACTCTGTAATGAACTCAAGGTCCCCAGAAGTGAGTGCACTGCCAGCTCTGTCCCCTGCAGCTTTCATGGGAAAAGGATTTCAGAGGGGAATATTTTGGTTACTGGCACCTCTAACAGGTTTCATTATATTAAAAATTTATATTAAAAATTATATTCAAAATTAATATTTAAAAATAGCAGTGAGCTGGCAATATTCAGATAATATTGCCCCAATCAATACTGATTATATTCACAATATAATATCATGTCAGGACTCTGTAAGGTCCTTCAGAAAACCCAGATAACAACTTGGCTGCCCACAGAGTGCCTCAGATTCCTCCTGTTTTATGATTCTTAGCTATGCTGGAAACATTAYTCCATGTGCTTTTAAAATCTAATAGAAAAAAAAAGAACACAAAAGTCTCAAAATCTGTTCTCCACAGTCTCGTACATGAACAGTTAAGGGCAACACCAAAATGATGAAAACRGTCACAAAGTAAGAGACAGAAATCTGGAAATTGTCCCCAACCTCCATCCCCTGGTTTTTAAATCAACAAAGCTACATGCATAACCAAGAAAATTACATTTGGAAAGTACCTAGAGACAGATTGTTTTATTAGATCTCGCTTGAATTAAGGCTAGAGGTTATACTTTTAAATGAACAGGCCTGAAATAAATTTATTTAACTCCATGGGTTTCATTAAAACGCCTTCTAATTTATACTGGGGTAACGAGGGGAGAACAAGGGTGGCATAATTTCAATAATGTTTATACTTAGGCTTAATTTCCTTTCAATAGTACAAAGCATCCTCTCAAAGTTTTCAAAATGATGTCAGTGTGAGTCTACGGGGCATGATGTTATAAATTTGGAATGAAATGATGTCACTGCAAATCYATGAAAGCAGCGCTGTCAGGAACGAACCAAAACCATGCTAAAGTGTTAAAAAATGGTGAAAATCATCTGAACTGAATGAAATTAAGATGTTACAGGTCATAAAATATTTATCCAAGACTGCAATCATCAGTCCAAATACATAGAATATATAATATTAATATTATATATTATATATAATATATAAATCTTTGGCTATAGAGTCAAATATATTCAAATGCCAGTATTTTACATATTTCAAATCCACAACAGCTCAAGGGATTTGATTTGCATGGAGGTTTTTGGGCCAAATTTGACCAAAGTATAAATAATACTGGGAATTACACACCAGGAGCATCAACTGGAGAGGAGGAGTGCAAATGGATGGAAAATTTAAACTAGYGTGTTACGTGGATAGAATTTACTCTTGATGCAATGGGAAAGCAGGAAATCCATGACTGGTCWCTCTCCCAGCTTCTAAAAATAGCCATCCAAAATCAAATCTGAGMTGAATTAATTGCATTGATGAGGGCAGCATGAGCAGAAGTTGATCTATGTCAGCATGGCTGCATGATATTTCATTGTTTCATTGATAACAGCTTTTCTTGGTACCTTTTTCCTTTCTTTCTGTGATCAGATTAGCACTCACCATCATCCTGAAGCAAACTTCTGAAATATTTGACCATAAAATGTGTTTGTTCTGCAATTATACTGCCATAGAGAAATGATCTGCATTTCAGCTTACAAAATCTACAAATTGAAGTTAAAAACTTCATTTCATACCCATCACTGCCTCGCCACAGACATTACACCCATTTTTTTAATCTCCTWACCAGCATTCTGTATAGAGCCTTACACTGCTACTGCATTTGAACATCCAAATCAGAATTATTTAATTTCTCAGCCACATTAACAAATCTTGCTAATCTCCCAAACAGTACACATATGAATGACTTCAGAACATTGGTATTTTTTTTGAATTTTTTTTATTCAGGCTTTTCTTCTAAACAGTTTAGCACAAAATAAATTGCACCTGAAATCAGACTCATCTGTTTGGATGTGTTAATGTTGGGTTTTTAAACTGCTTTGACACATGACAATGTCTTTTACACAAACATGAAACTGCCAAGATTTACCAAGTTTGGTAAATTTTGGGCAATAAAAGACAAAATAYCAATGTTCTTGTTCTCCACAACCCTACTTTGAAGGCACATCTGATATTAACTTTGTTCCTAATCCTCACTTTTCCATGGGACAGATCCAGGAAAAATCATGGTAATACTATCACTTTTGTTCTGTGGAATTCCAAGTTTATCTTTGGAATGCTTTCCAGGAATTTTCTGTGCTTTCATGACACTTCTGAGTGGCTGACCAGGTGCCAAGGCCTGAAATCCATTTAAAGTGCAGTGAAAAAAAAAAAAAAAAAAAAAAAAAAAAAAAAAAAAAAAAAAAAAAAAAATTTTATAAAATAAAAAAAAAAAAAAAAAAAAAAAAAAAAAAATAAAAAAAAAAAAAAAAAAAACAAACCATTTCCTTGGCATGGAATTTTAAAGAATATATGGGGTTAAAAGGAGAAGCCATCAGACTTAAAGAGTGCACGGATTCTTCCTATTGTGCTGTTTTTCTGTGAGGTATTTAATGATTTTAGGAGTCTGGTAACTCTCTTGACACAGGAATGAATTATTTAAAGTTAGTGTTAGTAATTCAGTTCAGTTTTGATAGCTGCTAGCTGTAACCTGACAAAATTCAACTCAGTCACATGGAAATTCCCTGGGGTGTAAATTCTAGTACGCCGGATCTCTTTGCACTCATCAGTTTTATATCTTTCTGCAAATACCAGAAGAGAGATCTTTCTAGGTTCTGGCAAAGATCTTGGAAAGGGAAAATGTGCAAGTTGCCAAAAAGACACTGATTACTCTAACAGAGTAGCCCGGAGTTTCTATCCTTTCCCTTTTAATATGTTAACTTGTTTCTGATTTAGAACTGACTCCTGGCTGGTTTGTGTACAGCCAGGTTCTGTGTTGACTCTCTTGTCTTAGAGAACACAAACATGAATAAATTTTATAACATTTTAGTCCTGTACTTCAGGACAGGAAGGCAAAACGAGCGCTCACAATAGGAATGGGAACATTGCATGTGTGCTTTTAAATCATGACTGCAACAGCAAGAATTAGGTAAAACACCTCAAAAAATTGCAGCAAAAGGAAGAGCTACTTTTAGACAAATTCAGTATRTAAGGATCAAGTATTTCTTTGCATACTTCCATATTTCATCTTAGATTTCACCTCCTTCCCAGAAGTACTTTTTACTTACTGCCAGCAAAATCAATTTTTCCTTTGATAATGTTCCAACAGAGCAATAGAGAATTTAGTGAATAGTTACAAAATGAATTCTCACTATGATGACATTGTTTTGAGGTGTTTGCAGGGGTTTGGAGTATTTGTTTGGGTTTGTGTTTGTTGGGCTTGGGTTTTTGTTTGTTTGCTTTGTTGGGGTTTGGGTTTTTATTGGGTTTGTTTCTGTTTGTTGGGGTTGGGTTTGTGTTTGTTGGGGTTGGGTTTTTGGGTTTGTTTTTGTTTGTTGGGGTTGGGTTTTTGGGTTTCTTTTTCTGTTCAGGTGATCGGGTGATGCTCCAATAAAGCCTGAAAAAAGCAATGCAAATATTCCTGACTGAAATACCTTCTCAAAATGTATCTTCATCCATGAGACAGCCAGACTTGGTTTTGTTTTAACCTCACTCCTTTTCAGGTTATCACAGAAGAGGCACCACAACAACTCCAGCTGCACACTCCATCTGCACATCCAASAAATCCTGAGTGGCCAAAATTCCATCTATCTCATATTCCAAACACAGAACTGACTGGGAACCACTGCTGCACTTTCTAAAAACTTCACTTGACTTGTCTACAGGTCTGTTAAAGCTTTAAAGCCTTTTTTTTCCCAATTTTTTATTGAGGAATCAGTTTCCCAGCTGGCACTGAGGAAATTTCTAAAGAATCTTTGTGCACTGATCTTTTCAGAATGATCTGACAGTGCCTCTCCCTGTATGTGGTTTAATAGGTATTTTTCATTACAGAGCATTTGTTCTGCAAAACAGTTTGACTGGGTTAAAAATTAGCATGCAGACATCAATATTTCAAACTCAGGGCCAAAACAGAGAAAAGTTAAATCAACATTTCCTTCTCACATTTGCTTAAAAGGCATTGTTCTCCCTTTTTTTTAATCCACCTGGCTGTCTAAAAATTACCCAGAAAACACAATAYCCCTGATGTATTTTGAGTCGATATCACTCAAATTTTAGCCAGAGGATTATGGTTTCAAGGACAGCAACGTGTCAAATGTGCATTTGTGCTCATAAATACATGAAATACAAATACAAATACACTCTCACACAAAATCCATGAAGTCCACTGTGCCCAGGTAAGGTGGGGTACAGAGCAGAGCTCCTAAATGCAAACACATGTATTAAATTCATGGGTTGTAATACATCTTCATAGCATTTTTTTCCACATCTGTATGATGAATAAAGCCAAATGAATGYGTGCTGTAAAACAAAGCTCCTCCAGACTGGAGAATCTATTAAGCTAGTCCGAGCTTTTCTTCTAAAAAGAYTTTGGTTTTTTTAACAGTTTTTGTTATTATGTTAATCTTAAAAGTGAAAACTAACTGTTAGGACACAACTATTAGTTTAAATTGCATCATGGATAACCCCAAGCAGAGACAAAATACAGAGATGTTTCCCTTAGACAAGCCTTGCTAAGGCCAAGCACCACTGCTGAGAAATTCTTTCCATGCAACTTTCTTCTCAAAGCATCTCCTAAGCAGATATTAAGAATTTTAAACAGCTAAGAAACGTGGATGTGAAGATGATAGTGTAAAATGTAATTATTTTTATTTTCACATCAAYGTAATCTTTCATCATCAGGATATTCTCATTTTTTGCATTGGACTCTTTGCTTCAGTATTAGCAAAAAGGGGATATTACATAACAATTCCTGAAGTATTAAATGTCAATACATTCATATTCACTAGAACCTGCAAAAAATTACTCGATGGCTCCTGGCCAAGCACAGCCAGACTCTTGGCTTCCCAAAATATTCACTGACCATTTCTACATCCACACACACACACACTGCCAGAGCTGAATCAAACACTCCATCTCCGTATTCCCCACAGCAAAGGTTTCGTGCCACAGACACCACAGGCTGCAGCACAAAGCTTTGAGTTTTAAGGCATCTCCTCCTTGGGCTCAAACCTCCAATTTAGGCCAATTTTTTGGACTAAATGGAAACAAAGCAGAGAGCAGACAAAGTCAGAGAAGCCCCACCACAAGCCCAGCCAGGGTGTTACAGACATTTTGCAATGCTTTCTGAAAGAAGGGATGTGGATGCTTTAACAAAAATCTCAACAAAAAGCTTTTCCCCTAA
>NW_026623812.1:250178-254162 GCF_030028575.1 Malurus melanocephalus | reverse complement strand
GTTTCTGTCTGGAGTTGTTTCGTGTAGCATCATTTGCAAACAGTATATTAGATTTTAACAAAAACAAAACAGCAAAAAAAACCAAAAAACCAAAAAACCCACCACTCTAGCAAAGACTAAAAAGAAGGAGTGAGGCTTGAGAACAAYATACACTTTCAGCATGAAACTGCCATGATATCATTCTCTGCCTTGCCAATATTTATACTTTGAGTACTGGAGTGGGGAGGAGAGAAGGAAACAGAAACAGGGTTCTTTGTAGCCTCAAGAAATGCCAAATTTYCCTTCTCCCTCTTGCCTCCCAGTAAATCACGAGGAAGCTGTGAAGTAAAATGAACCAAGGAATTTGCATGAGCACCAGTGAAATTTCTGAAAACCTGGGGTTTTTTTGCAGCCTAACATTTTAGTTGATTTATGTGAGCTGGAATTCTGAATGCTGCTGTGGTTCTACACCTTTGACACAACAGAAATCCCTTTAAAAGAGAATTTAAAATGAAAAATATTTMAAATATTTAAAATACACACATYTTGACTGGGAAACTTTTTAGGTTAGGAATTTTTAAACCCTATCATACAGTAAAAGGAATTAAATTTATTGTTCAAAACAAYATTTGAGCATTATCTTCAGCTACAACATCTGACATTAACTGGGTTTATCACAGGCCAGCTAATGGGAACATGTTTCTCAGGTCCAACATTGAAAGTGAAACCTGAGCTGTAAAARTAATAACTACTTCTTTTTTTCTTTTAAATGTGTTCCCTTGATGGAAAACCTGGAGGTATTTTGGAGCCAGTTTAGGTAAGCTCAAATATCTTCCAGAAGAAGCAACATGCTAGAGCAAAATGGCATCAAAATGTTAAATATATTATTAAGTTTTAAAGAAAAATGAAACTATTCTACTGGAAAATAATTTTGTGACTTAGCTGGGTCATCTTTAAGTGATCTATTAATATAAATATTAATATAAAACCAGGCTAATAGAATGGGACCTGGATCAGTTGGTTTCCAAGCCAAAATTCCCTGGGTTCTCCTGTTTTTTAATCTCCCTGCCACACCACATATCCACTGTTGCTCTCATGGAGAGATTCAAAATTGTGTCTGGGTTCCAGATCAAAATTCAAATGTGTAGAGATCAAGCATTATACCCCATCTCATTCAAAAGGGAAAATAAAAATTAAAAATTCAGGAAAGGATGGGTTTCAGATCAGGGGTTACTGGGGCAGAGCACAGATGAGGTAGAAACCAGTTCCTATTTACAGTATTATTCACAAAAAGTCATTTCAGTATTACTTACAAAAGCAATCACAACTCAGTAAGCAAAGTTTTGAGCAAACACACCGTAGGTTATTTATTCTCCAGCTGTGTCAYAAAAATGAGTCAGTGCTGATTAACAGGAAAATATTTTCTCCTGTTAATGAGTGACATAATTTTCAAAGTGGAAGGCAGCAGACATTGGCAATTCACTTCAAAGTAAAAAAAAAAAAAAAAATGAAAGAAAAAAAACAAACTTTACCCTGATAAAAAGGATCTTCTCTCCAACTCTGTATCTTCCCTGTGAAAGACGCTCCACACAGAACTTGGTGGGGCATTTACAAGGTGGATCTTCAGAAATGTGTTTAACCTGGAAAACAAGAAGTTATTAATAAAAACTGCTTAAAATAGCATGGATAGCAAAATATTCAATAGCATTTTTGCTATAATAAATACATCACTTAATGGMTGTATTAATAAGACTTAATTGATGTGTATTTTTCTCACGTTTTCTTACTGTTTCTATAATCTCAGAAAGCACCATAAGGTGCTATCATTCTAACAGCAATGATTTAGCAGCTGAGTTAAAAACAGAAACAAATGTCACACAGTTCAACACCAAATTCATAGTGTTTAAATGAAGACAAACATTTTGTTATGTGGAGCTCAGCAYCAAACTTTTGTAGGTGTGTTCTCAGTATTTGATGGTGAATCAGCTCAAAGTGCTAACACAGCCAACAGGCAAAATGAAGATGTCACCTTTTTTAGAAGGTGCATTCTACCTTCTAAATAGATATAAATATAGAGGCATCTCCCAGAGTTCATCTAAGGAACCAAAATCCCAGAGTAGCTGGGCCTAAACAAGTTCAAGATTGTTTAGAAGTGAGTAAGGGAAATAGAGCCATCTTCAGCCAACAGATTTATTCTGGTGTAAAACAGAGGATAATAAGACCTTCAGTGCTGATCCTGCTCTTGAGGCTTCCACTGCCTAACTCTCCCAAAGGACACAGAAGCATTGAGTGGAATTTGGAAATCAAATAAGGAAGCAGAGGGAGGAATTATGTTCTATTTTATTTTGTGTCTGGAGTACATGAGCACTGCTGCTGTTTTATGGAGTGAGTGTCTGGGGCAGTGCAGGTCAGGAATCTGGYTGGGTAAATTCCATTCTGCTTCTATCCCTACTGCTTTCTAAATTAAAGGAGGTGGGAAGAGACAACCTGCACACACACTGTTTAATTTCTGCAAGATACACCATCACCATCCTCCTTCCACACGCAACTGTTCCTTCTCAATTCTGCCAAAACGTGAATGCTTTTGTAAAGTTAAGGAAAAAAACACAAACCAGAAAATTTTCAATTTCATTATATGCATCAAATAAAAAAAAAATAAAAAAAAAAGCTTTTCAATAAAAGGAACGAGCATTATATTCCATCTGCTCTTTGTAACAGCAAAGTGGCACATGGATTTTTCAAGAAGTGCTTTGTAACTCCCAGGTGGCACATCTACCTTGCAATGTAGTRGTTGCTATGGCAACTCCTTCTTTTTACAGGCCAGATTTGTACTTTTCAAATTTAACCTCTTCATGGTCTCAAAATGTGTATTTTCATCCCATTCCTGYGGGTTTGCACCAGAAACTCCAACACTCAGAATGCTGCAACAAGTTTAATGAAATTCAAAGCAAGATACTTTTGTTCTAACAAAAAAAGGAAAACAATGCTTGGGATTTTTTTTTATCATGTGAGAATCATCCAGAACAGCATAAAAATTAGGCTGAAATATCTCAGAAATGTTTTTTAGCTTTCAGTACATATCAGTATGAGCCAGATCTTGTCCTGACTCAGTCCTTGCTCAGACAAAGCACCAAGTGGGAGTTGGTAAATAAGGAGTAAAAGAGGAGTAAGAAGGGAATGTGGCCCTAAGCACAAAGCTGCTGAGCTCCTACACAATGCAAATATTTCTTTTCCTAAGCTTCCAACCTAAATAAGTCAAAAATGAATTTACTCTGTAAGTCTTCGAATGTTTAGAACAGTTGAGATGTTATCAAAACTTRTGTTTTGCAAGTAAATGCATATCAGAATGAACAAGAGAGGAAGAAGCTTCATCCCACAACTTACAGCATCATCCAACAGTTTCCCTGTGCTCTTTTTTCCAGGAGATTTTGTGGGTGATGGCGAAGGAGATGGAAGGGGAGCTGAAAGTGTTTCCTCTTGTTCAATCTCTTTTTCCAATTTGATTAATCCAGGAGGCTCCACCCCAAACCTTTGGGAAACATGTGAATAATAAATCATCATCTACATAAAGATTGTAAAACAAAWGGGTGGGAAGAATTTCTACTTTCTGTGCAATAATGGTACAGGCATTAATAAACATGTATAAAATATACCAAGCATTACTGCCATCATTTCAAATTAATAGAAAAAMTTAATGTAGATGGAGTCTCTCAGTTAATCAACCTTATAGGAAATACAGGTGTTTTTTCAGCTTCTCTGACTGATATCATATATTTTGGAGAACKAGACCTCAAAAATTGCTATACCATGCAGGACAGAGTCACGTTCAGTACATTTGCTTTATTTTTATTTTATTTTTTCTTTCCCAACAGCATCTTTCCGAACTACCTGACAACTTATATTTTGGGCTGATGTTTTTCAAAGAAATCCATATGAAAAGGGATTAAGGCTTTTCCTGATCTCAGCCATTGTACTGAATTTAYAGATAAATAAACTGAGACACTG
>NW_026623812.1:236862-249850 GCF_030028575.1 Malurus melanocephalus | reverse complement strand
CTTCAGCTTGGAGAAGTTACCATGCCAGGTAGGCTTCCCACAGCAAACTACTTCCACAAATGAAACCAAATTTTCTTCCGGGGCAGCAAAGCCCACAACCCAATGCAGAACCATACTGAATAATCCAGACAAAGAGCTGAACACTAAAATATTGAGCAGTAACAAATATATATCA
Organism: Malurus melanocephalus; assembly: GCF_030028575.1. NCBI lineage: Eukaryota > Metazoa > Chordata > Aves > Passeriformes > Maluridae > Malurus > Malurus melanocephalus. The sequence goes on along the minus strand of NW_026623812.1, from coordinate 249,675 downwards.
TGAAAAGTTAAGCTAAATTACACAACAATGTTAGAAGTGTACAGATAAAAGATCTAAGTGCACACACTAGTTTTGGGGTTTTTCTGATAACAATTTAGCCATACTACTGCCTAATAAATTAATAGAAAGCAAACCAAGACCCAAATCTGTGCTTGTATTGGCTTCTGGCTGAGGCAGCCTCATGAAAAGCCAGCCAACAGTGAGGCAAGCACTTTATACACAATCTATTTACTTCCTGTCTGTCTGCAGATGCTGACAGGCTGTAAATCATTCAATTCCCCTGGGCTCTCAGCCTACTCCTGCACGCAGCCTTACTCATCAAATAAAACTCTCCCACTGCAAGCAACGTTGCTTCTTTGCTTCTACTACTTTTCATCATTTCTACATTTTGTCCTGGTGATGGATTTTTAAAGTTCCCTGTACTTCCAGTGTTCTGAGTTCCTCTGGTGAAAAGTTGAAAAATAAAATCAATGCACAAACATACACACACTTTTTTTTTCCACGTGCTGTATCAACCTGAAGCAAAGCTGCTGGAAAGCTGAAATTGTAAAAACATCTTTTCTGAGAGGGCTAGAGGTGCAAATTCTGTTTGGGGAGGTATGCTGAGCATTTCCTTTCCTGCTCCTCTCTAGCCTGGCTCCTCACAATGACAAATGAAGCAGCRTTGGGCTGTAATGTGATCTCTGGTAGACTTCTCCCATTTTTATCCAGGTAAAATTGAATACAATAGCAGAAAGAAATCGAAATCACTCAACCTGTCATTCCAAAAGACCTGTGAGGGTTGTTTAAGCCACCCCCCAGAGTTCAGCAGCAACCCARGAATTGAATTCTTTGTGCAGAAAAGATCATTTAGCTGTTTTCCACTGTACAATCTCCAACTTTCAGATACTCAGGGAGAATGCTGGATCTGTGCATCCCACTGCAACACTGCCAGTGGCCAATTCCATCCTGCAGGACACATCCCTCTCCCATAAATCTCCCTGTATCCACAAGGGCTCATTTCAGCCACTGCASTTTTGCAGATGAGCTCAGAATTTTACATCCATAAACAACCAAAATTCAGGATAATTWATCAAGCAATTCTGTTTCTATTAGTGCCTTTGAACTGCCACTCTTTGAGCCAAGTGGCCACACCATTTCCCCCTCACTGTGCACAGTGAACAGATCTTCCTGCCTCCAAAATTACTCAGTGCCTCTTACTTTTTTTTGTCCTTTAAAAACTTTTTCAGAGCTCTCTGCTGCTGCTGTTCTGGAGAGGAGATCCCCAGCACTGCCAACAAACCCCATTTCCTCCACAAAGCATTCATCTGACTCCTCTCCTGCTTAAATCAGCACAAAAATGTCACTTCAATGTGCTCTTTCCTACACTTAATGAAGGCAATTATCAATTTTCAATTCCCATATAGTTTACCCAACTCAGGAAAACTGGCATCACATATCTGACTTTAAACTGTATCAACCTGATGATCCACTTCAGATTCTGTGTGCCTTGGAAGTCTACAAGTTTGTAAATTATAAAATTACATTTGTTTTGGAAAAGATATTAGAGCATCTCTACAAAAAGTATAGGAAAAAGTAGACAGATATGTTATCTGATCCCTAAGCTATAAATAAAATTAAGAAATATAAATACAGAAACATAAATGTGATATATTAAAAAAATCATTAATGATATATGGCAATATTTGTGTATTATAAATAAAAAAAACACAAATATTTTCAGGGTAAAGGGACAGAYGTGCATAATAAATGAAAACACAGTTTATTTACTTATTCAGTATTTCTTTTTATGTCAGGAACAGAGAACATCTGAGATACTTAATGTGTCTSAGACACATTAAGATGAATATAAAGGAAAAGATTCTATTTTCATTCCCCTGTAGATCTATTGAGACATCAAATCTTGGTGTAAAATTGAATTAATCTAACTCAACCAAGTTCAGCAGAACCCAGCCCTGCCTGAGCTGAGCATGAATTCCCTGAGGAAGATGGATCCTATCAAATAACAAACTTATTTGTTTGTCAGATGCTCCTGACACTTTTACCCCAGGCACTTACAGCTACCAGGACTCAATCTCCAAAGTGGTGATTTTGAAAGCACAGWTTGTCTGCTCAGGTAAATTAAGATTCATTMAAAWCRATTTCATTATGCACCTGCWGATCAAAATACTTCCTTCTTTGTGRGAAGTTAAAATAACTTGCCAYTGGAACCCARGTTTTAGGGATAACAAAATAATTGAAAACCTGAAATCAACTCTTTTTTTTTTTTGATCATTGCTATTCCTATGCAAGCTTCCACTGACAGCAAGAGGTTTTCTGAAACCACGAGACAAATTTCTAGATTTCCACACGAGTTCATCCACAAAATATGAATACACACGATGCAATTGTCACATGGCCAATATTAATTCTTAAGCAAGGAATAAACACATCTCTCCTTCACATGATTGTCACCCCAAGGAGCTCTTCTGAAATTAATGAAAATATCTGAATATGAACAGCACATGGATGGATGCAACTGCAATTCTCATGCCAGACTGGGCAGCAGCACTGCTGTTCATGTATTTTTTAGCAAATCTTATGCACTGTGCTGGTTAAATCTGCAAAAAGGGGGGAAAGTCACATTCTAATTCCTGTAATTTTGATTGTTTGGCAAAAATCTTTGTCTTGATGTCAAAGACAACATTACAGAGTACTGAAGGTCCAGCACGGGKAGGATCATCATGGTCAGATTTAGGTCATGTAAGATCAATTTATTACCAGTGAATTTAATTAAATCACAGCTCTTCATAGAGAAATCTGACTTTAGACAGAGAAACGGCTCAAAGCTTTATAGAAAATTTAAAAATTCTCAAATCCTTCCTCTCCCAATACAGGGACAGCCAACAAATATCTTCACTGAGGTGATGGCACAGAGATTTTTAAAATTTGGTAACAACTGCCCTCAAGAGTGACATCAAGACAAACATTCTATTTGAACCTGATTGGCACAAATTTAGGCTGAGATCTGCTGATTTATTGTCTCTCAATAGCCACTGCTGTCAAGAACACAAATATTTCARTATTTTCACCTACCTTGCTGCAATTCTTCCAAGCTCCAGCAAACAAAGGCACACTTCTCTTGGCTGCTTGTGGAGTACTAGAAAAGCAAAATGAGGACAGAAAGCACTGATAAATAAAAGCTRTTTTAAAGATCTTGGTGATGGAAAGGAACATAATCATCAACATCTGTAACTCTTGACTCCAATATGACTTTGTTTTCGTTGGCTTGGGTGGAGTTTTACTGRAATAAAAAGGATGGGATTGATGAGTGGTTCTCAGAGTGCAGGAGGTTCAGAAGYTCCATTTAGTTATCTAAATCACCAAGGAATTATTTGGGGTGATTGGTAATCTGCAAGCAGTTTGTAACTATTTAAAAATAATCAACAGATCTGGCAGAATACTTTAATTAGTAGAATATTAGAAATAAATTAATAACATTAGAGCTACACTTTTTCCTACAAATGAAGAGAATCCATATCCTTTAGACCACTATTTTTCTTAGCCAAATTAAATTTGAAAAAAAAAATAAAATTGCATTAGCAAAGATGTACCTCGCTATAAATGTGGCCCTGAATTTTTGGTACATCCACTCTTAAAGCAAATATGAAAGTAGAATGCTTCAGGAGTGAGTTCACCACAGTATAAAAACCCCAAACAGACCAAAAAGAGTTTCTTCTGCTGCCCCCACCCTCCACAGAACAACTTCAAACAAGAGACACTGAACATATATACAAATATATAATATAAAAGTAAGTATAAATAAAAATGTAAGTATGAATATAAATATATAGATATATATAGATATGTAGATAGATATAGATAAAAACATAGATATAAGCATATAGATATACTCTACATATGAATATAAATATGAATGTAGATGTACAAAACCCTAAATACCTAACATATATATAAAATCCTAAATACCTAAAACCCTAAATATGAATATATAGATATGAATATATAAATATGAATGCAAATATAAATATATATTTATATTTAACACTGGTCATTTAGTGTAGTTTCTGCCCAAAGGAATCTATTAACAGGAACTTCAGTCACCTTTGCCTTCAGGGGTGACTGATAACAATTATGAAATTCCACCATAAACTAATGTATTTCCCTCCCCAATTCAGAATAGGTAATGCTCTTTAAAGAAATTCTGCAGCAGAGCATGTAAGCAAAATGCAAAATCAATAGATGAAAAAAGGAAAAATAGATAAAAAAAAGTAATTTTGAGCACATTGGTGCCTACTCTTCAGAAATACCTGTTAGAGTAAAGCCCTCATGTTGTGGGTAAAAAAACAGATTTTAAGAATTTCCACAATAATCAAAAGATTTCCACCTTACGGTTCAGACTGAATTGAGACCAAAAATTGTGTGACTATTTGTATAAATCAGAAAACAAACAGAACAGCATCCAAATAAATTTGTTTTTAATGAACTAAGGTCAAGACATCAGCTATATAAATTCTGGTAATCTAGAGACTCACCTAACTCAAATGCATGATGAAAAAAATACCATACCTGAAAAAGATATTTCAATGTCTAGTTAAAGTTTGTTCTATGTATGAGACCAAAAATGGGAATGCACACACTTAAACATCTCCAGATAATGAATTCCCTGGGGCAAACCTTCAGCTCCTGTGACTCTAACAGCTCTACTGACAGAAATAAATATATTTTATATGGGTTGAATGTTCATCCCAACAGATTTTCCAAATSTCTGTGTAGTCCTTAGAGAGGTATGTGTCTGTCCTCTAATATTACCTAAATATATTTCAGAAGTGAAACTGCAGAGCATGAGAATTAAAAGGGCACTGCACTAGGAAAAAAACCATTTATTTATATATTTATTCTTCAGCCATCTGTTACTGAGAATATAAATGATGGACACTTGGACATTCAGCTGTTTTCAATATTCTTCCTTCCCACAACACAGTAATTTGATTAAACATTTACCTTTAGTAGTAATCAGTATTTTTAAAGTGTTATTATAAAAAATCCCAACAAGTCTATTCTGCTACTTCGGTTTTAAACCAGTTGGGACAGCCCCAAAATAAAACTTGATTTTGAGAAGTAAGKCATCCCCCAAAATATAAATGGGATAACATTTGGAATAGTCAAAGGGAGTCAATGGCAATTTATATATATGAAGGTCAGAATKACTTTGGAATGGAGGAGAAAGATAGCTAAAACCACCACTCTTTATAAAAAAGATGCATAAATAGAGCTAGAAGAAAATTCTATTTAAAAAATAGACCTTCAGCAAGTCTGACTCAACGTGATCTCGACACATTTCATGCAATTCACACAAACAAYGTGACACAGTGAAATCTCTGTTAGAGGATGGAGAGTGTGCAGGCAAAAACCAACCACAAAAACAAACACCAGCTCACCCCGGGAGGCTGCTGACAAGAAAATATCAGCATTCCTGAGGACTATACAGCATATGGGTCTGGGGATTTCAGAGACAAAAAAAATATATTATTTTATGCAGATCTGCATAAAATGGACTGAAATATCCATCTTGCTGGAGAACCTCACTGATGGCATTTGCTTGACAAGAACACAACGGGAAGAGGGAGAATTAGTGCATACAAATCTGGCTTGTTTTAGGTGTCCTGACAGTTTTAGACCATTTTGCTTTTCACCTCATCTCTTTAAATGCTTTTTCTCTGCTGTCCTCACTGCCTGCATCTCTCCATGCTGCCTCCACCACTCTTTGGCAGCAGTAATTCCTTTTCAGCTCCTGCCACGTTTTTATCCTTCCTTCTTCCTCTCTGGCAATTATTCTCTCCACACTGCTCCCATCTTGTTCCCGTCCCTTTCTCTTTTTATTTCATTTTTTTCCTGCCTGCTGTTCTTCTGCATCCTTCCCCAGTGTGTGGATGSCACCAGGAGAAGCAGAGGAGGAGCAGCCTCTGCTTTCAGCACCATCAGAACCCTGGACTGTGACAGCACTTTAAACTGAGAGCTCACAACAGCAAACATTCAAGTTTTGGGTTGATTTTTTTGTTTGTTTGTTTGTTTTTGTTGTTTTTTTTTTTTTGGTGGTTTCATATTTGTTTTAAATCATTAGAATATCCAATCACAACACAGCAATAAACTTCTCCTGACTTTCAGCTAAATTTCAAATCTCGTCTCTTAACACTCTTATAAACCATTTGTAATGAATTTAAGTCTTTCTTCTAACTTAATTTTTTTTTAAGAGAAAGATATCATGCATAGCTTAATCAAAAAAGGTAAATATGATCTCTGCTTCTAATTCATTCCTTAACTAGAAACAAAGAATTTTCTGAAGTGCTTTAGTGTTTATTGTCACAATTGCCATCACAACTCACATCAGTTTAAGGAAAGTTTTCCAGAAGGTTGGTCCTTTGATCCTTCTTCCTATTGTCTCTTACTTTTTCCTTTAATATTTTTTATTCTGATCCTACAGAAGGGATTTTTTTCTTTAAAAAAAAAGTCCCAAATTGCTTTCTCAATACTCTCAACTTATCCCAAACTTACCCTTGCTTCTGCATCAGTTATGCTATGACTTGTCCTTCCCCCACACTCCCTGCCCCATTTCAGCTCCATCACTCATGGAAATCTCAAAACAATTAAGGTATCAAACACAGTACACCTAAGGATAGTAAAGAATTCACCTAGAAGGAATATAAAGATCATCCAAACATTTAAACTAAATACACTAAATAAATAACATTTGAACTAAAAATTTACTGGAATTCATTAATTTATGATACAAGTCCAGTGGTAACAACAGTGTCCAGGATGCTTCTATAGTCCTCAAAATCAGACATCTTCAATAATGAGTAGTTTGGTAAAAAGTGTTGTGAAAGATGAGACAAAATCTTATTCTGATGCAACTTCATGTGAATTTGAACAGGGTGCTACAATATGTMGACATGTCAGTATAAAAGAACAGAAAAAATCTGCAGCTTGAAATCAGATAAACTACAGTATTAATTTAAAAAATAATTTCCCCCAATGTATAAAGTATTTTTAAGCACTCAGCATTTAAATTTTTTAAAATAACCTTTAAACCAACAGTGTTAGAATGGGATCAGAGATTTTTCAGTTAACTATTGCCACTAAAACACTAAATTTTTTTTTTTTTTTTTTGGAAACCTGCCCATTTAACACTAATCAATCAGTTGCATCAAAAGAAGCCCATGTCTCAAATTGTGTGAGAACATACAAACACAAAACATAAACCACCAACAGCATCCAAAACTCCCAAAACAAATCACACATCAGCATGCTGGCACACTTGGTGGCAAACCCTTTTCCTGCTGGGTGGACTTTACCATGGAGGAGATGCAGAAAATTCATTGCTTCCAAATCCTACAATCATCCAACAACACTCCATTACCACAGAGAGCTCAGAACTTGGGTTTTAAGTTCATTTCACTACAGCAATCTTAAAAAATCTTACCATTATTATCTGTCCAAGGAGAGTTTTCTTTGAGTATTATGGCCCTGCGAGCACAATTACAAATATCTCCACCTAGAAATGCTTCCATACATAAAATTACCACAGCTGTGTGTATCTGCTGCCTTAAAACATGCACAAGAGAATTTAAAAGTCTCCTCATGATGGGAAAAGAGGAGTTTCAGGCAGAATTAACATCCTTACAGTGAAAAAATCAGCACATCATGTGCAGAGTGAGTCCTGACACATTTAAGAACTCCATTTAGTGACACTGCAGCTCAGGARCTGCACAGACCATCAAAATTCCCATTTTGGATGATAGTTTTTGGTATCAACAAAGCTATTCCTTCTCCTTTGAATACACTTTTATAAAAATTTTAAAAATGCTAAAAAAATGCTAAATTTGGCAATGAGTGCCCTGTGTTTGCAGCATTTTAGATTATCCCTGTGTATCATGCTGCTGTAATCTTTACACAACAGGTACCCCAACCACCTTTTCTTTGCAAAGGCACAAATCCAGAGATTTTCCTGCCATGCCTCTGCATTTAGAGATAARTTGTTACCAGTCAGCTCTGGCTGTGCTCAAAATCTTAAAATTCCAATTTGTTTGCATTTTAAGCTGTGCCATAAATCCATCGTTCAAGTGTCTCAGTGCACTAAATCTTCAGAAACACTCTTAGAATTCTAGGATACGTATTTGCCAGGAAAAGACCTCAGGAATGTTTTATATGATACAGTAGCAGGAAGAAAATACCACTGTGTGCCTCTAATTAAATAACACAGTATTTACATAGCATAAAGCAGACAGAATAAGAGTAAAAAAAGAAAAAAAAGGATAGAAATCTACTCAACTGAGAATATTGACACAGTAAGGTTCTCCAAAACAGACAGAAAAAAAAGCTGCTTTATCACTAACAATTTACACACCAACTTACTGAATTTATCAGCCATGGGGGAAACCAGAAAAAAATACAGAAAAGAGTCACCTCTGTAACCATAAYTATTTATCACAAAAAATACAGAATTCAACGAGGCACTGCAAACACTTAGATGTCATTCACACAYGTTTCTCACTACTTTGGAAAGAACCTTTGATATTCCTTACCTTTGCTGGATTTTTTGTTTCCTATGCAGTGGTGAAGTGATTCGTGGGAGAGAGAGGAACATGAAAGCTTTAGATTGGCAACTGTTAGGATTTATCATTATTTCTACTGCATCAGGAAAACCTCAGATGAAAGCAAAAATTTGAGTTAATGCTTAAACTGGGGGAGAATAATAGCTACTGGGTTTATTTATCTTTATTTTTTTAATGGCATGGTTACCATCTCCTCTTCAAGTTCATAAAAATGAGACAAAACATTATGAAGTTCTTCCAGTACTATAAATCAGTTCTACTGGTGCATTATATAATAAGGGAAGAAAAACAGAACCTATTTCTCCATCAGTGAAGAAAATCAAACAAAATAGAGCAGAGGTTTGAGTACCTGTTCATATTTCAGTTTCTGGGGGAGGAATTCCTCTGGAACATCACCTTTCCAGGTGGATTTGCACTCTGTGCTTTACTGTGAAAATTAACTTAGGAAATGTCAGCATTCCAGCTGTGCCAATCCCATCTCTAAACAAGATCCTTAACACTGCACAAAAAAATTCAATATAAATGTGTTCTGATCACACAGTTAACTTCTGATGGAGCAATGGCAAACCAAACTGGGTTTACCACAGCAGCACAAATTCAAAATACMTGGAGGTATTCCATGACCCAAAGGTTCTTCTGCTTTTCCCAGAATCTTTTTTCTGAATCTCCTGGTGTTCACAASCTCCTTGGCCCTATGTAAATGCTTCACCATTTACTTCATCCACATTTCAACTTCCAAACTTTCAACTTCTTCACCATATCAAATCACTGAAGCTACAATTACTGCTCATCTCCCACATGATTCACCATATCAAATAAGAATCACATCTTGAGGATTTAATTAACAACAATATCATATATTCTCCTCACTATTTGTCACCTTTGGAATAGCCAATCCATATATTCTCCTCACTATTTGTCACCTTTGGAATACCAATCTCTGCCATGCATTTTCTCCCAGAAATTTTAAATAATATATTTTTTAAAAACCTCCCATAAAAGAACACGCAAATGATAAAAATAATAATAATTGTCTCAGAAATATTTGTGCTGGGCTACAAAAGTAGAGCAAGACTGTAAAAAGATGGGGATAGATCAATCACAACACATGTAAGAGCCTCAACAGGGAAAAGGCTTTTGGAGCAGCAGAACAAAGAAGCTTCTTGATTCAGCACAGAATGTTCATTTGTGTTCTGTAAAACTGATCTGTCTGTCCCTATGATGCTTCACACTTTTATCTGGGTTCACATAACAAACATTGAACTCTTTTCATTTCGTGAGATTTGGCTGAAAATCTCCCAAGGCAAAATTCAGAAGTTTTCCTTTGAAGAGAGRAAAGTTAAAACAGCAAAGAATATACAGTATTGGAATAGTGATTTCCTAAGCAGCACAATTCCCTTGATGGAACACTCTGAAGCAGAGGAATTGGATAATTTCTGTCCAGAACTGCACAAGGGAACCAGCTGGAAAAAAAATGGCCAGCATAGGAAACAGAAAAAWTTTGTATCTTCTCACCTCCTGTGCAACTCATTAAATCTGCACCAACAGCCAAATGTCTGCAGACAGAACTGAGCATGCACTGGTATCCAACTCCCCCAAAACAGAAAAGCACCATCTTACACACTGAACTGAGGAACAGCATTCCGTGCTCAAAAAAAATACATAGAGGGTGAAAAATCCTTTGTGTGCAAGAAAACACAGCAAGATTATCCCTCATTTAAGCTCCTCTTAAAATTGACTTAAATGAGTATTAGGTGAGGTGTCCTTTATTTGTTCATTCCACAGACAAGTGGCAGAATTAGTGCCAAGCACAGGGCAGATTTAGAGCCAGATCTATTAAAAACCTTTCTGTCTTTCAAGGCTAAACCCAAAAGAGAAGTTATTTCAGATTTCCCAGCTACTAAATAAAWKAAATACATAAAAGAAMTACATAAAAGAAMTACATACCCAAACCTTCTGATTCRAACAGGCAGGTGTCATCCACGCCCACATCTCTGCACCAGGATAAGAAATTYGCTGTGTTGTCCCGTGCAAAAAAGGACCCTGAAGGAGCATTGGCTTTGCATGGAATTTTCCGAACTGGTAAGCTCTAAAAAACAAAAATTAAAGATGTTAGCATAAGTTTGAAGTATTATGGGATCACTGTCCAAGTTTTGTATAGATGTTTCGTTGGCCATTAAAGAATTCCAAGCAAAGAAGGGTGAGAAGTGAATTTAACAGCAGGAAGTTAAATGAATTGAATGAGCTAAGAGGTAAAAAAAACCTAAAAAAACAGCATCTCCACTCATTCATAGATTAAAATTATTGGAAAYGTGGAGATTAAAAAGAAGAGAGAGTAAAAAGAAGGGAGAGTAAAAAAAATAGACACAGGAAGTAGGCTTCCCTTTCCAACAGTTTCTAGTAGGATAAAAACATCAGCATTTAACACAGCTTAGGAGGAGTTTAAATATTATACCAAGACATATGGCAGCAGCAATGTAATGGCAGAATACATCTAAGAAGAAAATAAAGAGAAATAAAGAAAACAAAAACAATACATCTAAGAAGAAAATCAGTCACCAATCAAACAAAACAGCACAGGTTTGAGCTCTCAGTCATATTTCAGAATACAGAATGAATTCTGTATTCTACTCACTGCTGTACACTCAATAAGCCAAATAAACTGAAAATAGAACAGCAGCACTGATAAACACCATTGCACTTACCAATGTGTCAGTGGTAACATAGAGATTTGTCCTAAATATATAAATATGTCTTACAGATTGATGCATTCAGATCTGCTCCACAAATCACCCATCATTCTTATTCCAGTTACAAAATTTACGTTTCCTTGTTTTGCAGAAATTATGCTCATGGTTCAAACTATTTGCAGGGGGATATTTATACTTTTCTGTAATTTATATAAAACACCAACCGATTTTACATGGTATTTTAAAGAAAAATCCAAGTACATGGTATTTTAAAGAAAAATCCAAGACACCTCCTGGACCAACCTGGGAGATGGAGGGGAAAGCAAGAAGAAAGCAGGGAAGTAAAAACAGCTATTCTCTTATCCAGAATAGATTTTAAAAATTATAAAACACTAATTCTTCCTAGAGGCTTCYAGATATGGAACAGTCTTACAGATTGGAGCAAAATGAAGTTTTTAATGTTATTTCTGCCCCTTTCCATTCTTCTGGAGGAATGGGGAAAAAAAAAAAAGGAGAAAAAAATGCTCAGTTGCTCACAGATCAGTGGGGTTGTTTTTTCTTCTTAAAAAGAAATTAATAAAAAGCAGTTAGCACCAGGCACATTTTTAGGCTAGCACCCTTTTCACATCACACTAATTTCTTCAAAGAAACGATGAGGAACTATCCAGAGGCAAATTCTTACACTCCACAGACTTTCTTACACTGAATTTCCTCTCATTGACTTAGTCTTTTGGAAGAAGTAATGCACTATTTGTCCATCCCTGACTCTCTCTGTACCCTTTCCCAGGAGATTTTTAATTTTTAACTAATTAATAATCCTAAAAGTGCACCAATTTCATTTAAAAGAGCCACAGTAGYCCCTGGCAGCTGCTGGAAGAAGGTTAGCCAGTCCAGCCTGCAGAGGAGTGGAAACACGACTTCAGTTTCACAATTTATCACTAAAATCTTATGGGAAACACTGCAGAAACCTCAAAGAAGCTCCTTTTTCAAAATTATTTCCAAGAGAAGGTCCAACCCTCACTTTTTTCAGTGCAAAAAGGGGRATGAGCAGAGTGGGCAGGGATGTTTGACTGGCACCAAGCAAATTCTATCTGGCACAGCCACACTATTTGTCATTTTTTAGTTATCAGGTCAAATTAAAAGCACAAATTCTGGAAAGAGCTGCTGTGACAGGAACAAGATGCCAAGAAGYCAGCTCCAATTGCTGGCACTGTGCACAGGGAACCTCAGAGGGCACAGAAAGGAGATAAAGCTGCAATCACTGCARTGGAAGAGCAGAGCTGCAGTGTCAAACTCTGTCACCTCCCGTTCCCTCCTCAGCTCTCATCTCTGGGTTTTTCCACAGTGTCCATGTGATACTTTGTTGAGTCTTTTCCAAGGAAAAAAAACCAAAAAAAACTGTTTCTAATGTGAGGTGACACCACAGCAGGTTTGTTTGCATCCACAGAGCTCTCCAGCTCCAGATAATTCTGTGCCTTTAAGCTGCTTTGTGCTGACACAACCCATAA
>NW_026623812.1:215431-236439 GCF_030028575.1 Malurus melanocephalus | reverse complement strand
GCAGCTTTGGGCTCGGGGTGGGCACAGCCCATCTGCTCTCYTTGGCCCCAAACCCACCAGCACAGGAGCTGTTCTTCAGCAGAGAAAAAACAGCCAAAATTGAGGAGGTGGCCAGGAGAATCTGCCTTTTTTTTTTTTAAGGAGCCATGGGGAAAATATTGCAATTCCTGTCAGGAATGGCAGAACCCTCCCTGGTGACTGCTGCTCCCCAGTGCTACCAACACATCCAAGAACCTGGCTCTAAATATTTTATATCTTCTGATTTGGGCACATTGCAGTGCCTGAGTGCAGAATTTCCTCCRAGAAGAGCAATTTGGAACAGATTGTTTATGTGTCAGTAAGCAGCTGAAATTTCATACACGTAACAGACTGTCCAAAATTTGCAATTTTGACAACTGAGAGAGGCTTTTAAACACACCAGTTAGCCCAGCTTCACTGTGAACCTGGATATTTATGGAATTTACAATGTTCCTTCATAGTTATAGGGATCACAGTGTCTTTTAAAAGCACATTTTTGATAGTAAGAGCTATCACAGTAAATAGTAAGAGTCTAGGTACAGAACAGCACAATTAAAACAAATTTGTGATATTCTCTAGTTTCATAATTCTCTAGTTTTGGGGGAAAAAAAGTTTAAGTAACAGACAGCTCAGGACTAAAAAAAAAAAACACATGCAAAACAACCACATGGGAACAACCACCTTATTGAAGGACCAAAAAAAGACCAAAAAAACTTCCAAGTCATTTTCTGGAGCAAATACTACACAGATAAATAACCCAGACATTGCATGATCTCACTAAAATGTGTCATTCTAAATTTCATGCCATTTCCCACAATATTAGGGTCTTGCTGAAGAGAACAGCCAAAAAAAAAAACAAAAAAAAAACCAAAAAAAAAAACAAAACAAAAAAAAAACACACTTTCTTTTCCATTTAGTAATAACCCTACTGGGTTTATCACACAAATCATAGGGAAATTCTCATATTTTCTTATCACCTACTAAATTTTCCTACCACCTCTTAAACAGAAGTCGACTTTTTTTTTTTTTAATATATCCAACCTGCAACACACGAGAGCTCTTATTTAAGAAGGGTTTCACGCACAAATATTTTTTCCTGATTTGTATAAATGGCCTGACTACTTCAAAAAACCCTTTCCAACAGATCATTCCGAGGGTAATTAGGTTTCCACATGGCAAAAACTGACTTTTGTTGACACAGTGTAGCATAACCACAGTGGCTTTGAAACAGCAGTGGCTGCAATTACTGCTATCAAATATCATGAAAACAATTCCCCAGTCACACTCCTTTTACAATCTTTGTCTTGTTGACGTGCACGCATGTGGTTTCATACAGGATGTGAAAGTGAGAGTGAAACGTGTGATGCAATCCTGGAAAAATGCTGTCAGGTTKGCTTCTAAATCCAAAAGGGACTCTCTTACATCCATGCTCTGAAATCACATGGAAAATTATTTTTTTTTTGAGTGCTTTTTCAAAACAAGAGCTCACATGCTGAAATCCCCATTTATTTATGGCAGACTTAGGCCTGAGCAGTGTTTTGAAGGCTGTTCATGGTGTTTCCCCCTTTGAAAAGATGATTTCAGAAGTTTTTTGAACTGCCACTTATGCCTGAACAAAAAGAAAAAGATGAGCAAATTTGTCTGCTAAGAAAGAGGGTTACAGCTAGCTGGGTTCTCACAGGAAAAATCAGGAAAAATTCACTTTTATCTCCTGCTGACCTACATTAACCAAGAAGAGGATGGAAATTAAGCTCTGCAGTGTCTTGCTTGGCAAAATTTAGTGTTACATGAGCATAAATTCATACTGAAATGTGATTATATCAGCAAGACAGAACACGTATCTATTTCAAAACTTTCTACAATTTGCCTTTTAACTTAGCCCTGTGGCCAGCTGCAATCCTTTTCCTTCTTCAATTCTGCCCTCATTTTGCCCAGGTATTCTTAAAAAACTGGACCAATGGTCAAAAGAATGTTCTAARTGCACATGAAAAATAGATTGAAGGAATTTTGAATATGGAAATGCATACATAGAATTTAAAATCAAGCATTTCCCACTGAAAAAAAAAAGATCTAAGGAAAATAATATAATCCCCTCCTAAAGCTGTGAAATAAAAGTTAAACTCCACAGGGAAATTTAAAATACAAAAACTCAACAGGGAAGTTTTGAAGGTTTAGGAGACACCAAAAAAAAAAAAAAAAATTTGCCAAATTTTTCCATAGACATGGAACTAAGAACAACTTCCAGATTAATAAAAAACAACACTGCACTTACAAGAAAGAAAGCAATTCACTTAACAAGTAGCAAAACATCACTCTTTGGTGAAATACAGAATTTATATTGTCTCATCAAGTCCTGTAGAGAGATGTCATTTCAATGGAGCAGCAGATTGGATTTCAAGTTTACAGGTCATGTGCTGACCAAATTCTCACCCTACATAATCACTGCAGAGATCATCAAAAGCCAAAAATCACTCATTATCAACTTCCCACATTCTGAGAAAGCATTGGTGAATACTTTGGGATCCCAAACAGATTTACAATATGCCAATAAAAGTAATTACCATCATCAAGCCTTTATATAAAACACTGACTACAATATTCAAATAACTGCAGGACTAAATGAATGCCTTAACCATGGCCTTAAATGTCAAAGCAGAACAYATTCTCTGTGTGGCATCAGCTGTAACTTCTTAAGAGTAAGCATATATKGAAAATAAACTTAATTTAGCAAAATGGCTTTCAAAGTTCAGTACTTTCTCTTGGCTTTTTTTTTTCTTCTTTTTTTTCTGTCCAAGACACAGCTTACCCATCACACAGCAAAAGATTGGTGATTCAAAAAAGATAGTGTTAATAGCAATGAAAAACTGATTTCACAGAAAAAAATGCTGCTTTTGCTTCTAGCAGAAAGCCAAGGAATACAAGGTTAAATACATGGATAGAAAAATGGGTTATCTATTTTGACAGAACTCAACAGAAATCAGTGGCTTCTCCTGGCTGCCAGTGAAGCCACCTCAGTGAAAGATGATGTTTCTGTTTTCCTGTGCACAGCAAGGGTCAAATGGCTTCAAAATTCATTATAYATTATTAATAAAGTGCATAATAATGATTCAGGGGAGGATTGTGGAATTCTTTCTGCGCTAAATTTCATAGACTATAATCTCCTCATAAATGTTCTTGGCACCATAAAGTCAGATTTTTCACCAGGAAAGTCCTATTGCCCAAAARTTCTACACAGGGAATTAAAATCTGMAAGGATTAAYAGCTTCCTAATAGTACACAATGACACAAATCTATCACTCTGCCATTTCTTTGGATTCTTGCTGTACCAAATATGAAATTATACACATTGAGAAAACAGCAGCAGGCAGATTTTTTTTCCCCTGAATTGCATTTTCAATTGTAGCAGCCTGACAAATAAAGACCAACAAATCAAAAGTAACGATCCCAAATGGGACTGCAAATATTTAATTGGCTTTTAAGGTAACTTAGGTTGAAAAAACAATAGGAGTAACCCTTCCTCTGGTCTAGCCAGGTCCTCTSTGTGTTTTTTCTCATCTGGAAACTGCCAAGACACTCAGGTGACACCAACACCACAAAGAGGAACTCCCAAGTCACCCCAGTATTCTACTAATGAAGCCCTGATTASAATTTGAACTTGGAAATATGGCAGAGAATTCCTCCTGCAACAACAATTATCAACTTGGAACCAGGAATAATAATTTACACAGGTGCAGCTGACAAAATTGATGCTGTGTCCTACTTTCTGCTGCAGGAAAGTTATGAAAACATCAAGAATAGRAGATGCATAATGTGATTTCTGTTCTTGGCTTCTTTATAACCTGTTCTTTATTTGCCTGTTTTAGCTTTCAAGGAAGACACATCTGAATGCAAACAGAAAAATAAAAACAATTCCCATTGAATGTTTTAATGTGCCAACCATTTAATTTAACTTCTCCAAGAAATAAACTCGCTGCACTCTTGAATTCCTCCCAGTAAGACTGTCCTGTGAGAATAGTTTAAATTAAAGCAAGGTTGTGTTCAAACAAGTTCTTAAACTGATCCTTCCAAAACTCCTCAGTATCAACTAAATTTCACTTTTTTGTATCATTCCTTCAACTCTTCACTGAAACCCCTTCCAGTATACAAACAGGATCTTTAAACTCAAGGCACCAAACTAACTGGAGAGTTTTATTATTGGTCTCCCTGGAGTTGTTTTTGGAGGAAAAGACACCTCCCACAGCTACTTAATATTCCCTTTGGAAATAAATACAAGGATCACATTTTTGCTATTTGCTACCACATCCCACTGCTAGATCTTCTTTCCCTTATTCTCCACATATTACAAGTACTTTTTTGAGTAACTTTTTTGCATAGAAACTTTAATAAATACCAAATAAGCATTATTCCTCCCAGTTTTATATGCTGATTTTCTTACACAGAGCAATCACCTCCCTGCCCATCCGCAGAATCTCCACATATAAAATCTCTTAGCTGCCAAAAAAAAAAAAAATAAAAATTCAGTACCAAAATGGTCAGATACATCAGAAACCCCTTTGGAAATAAATACAAGGATCACATTTTTGCTATTAGCTACCACATCCCACTGCTAGATCTTCTTTCCCTTATTCTCCTCATATTACAAGTACTTTTTTGAGTAACTTTTTTTGCATAGAAACTTTAATAAATGCCAATTTCTCCCAGTTTTATATGGTGATTTTTCTACACAGAGCAATCACCTCCCCGCCCATCCGCGGAATCTCCATATATAAAATCCCTTAGCTACAAAAAAAAATAAAAACTCAGTACCAAAATGGTCAGATACATCAGAAACTGATATTAAATGCTGGAGTGCTGACCAACACTTACTTTGCCAGGTTTGTTTGCATCAAAGCTGTTTTCTTTGAATTTCTCCTGCAGGGTCTCAGCCAAGCGGCAAAGCAAAGCGCCGTTATCCAATTTCTCCATGAAGGTTTCTGCTGTTATTTCTCTACCTGAACAGCAAACAGAAAGTTAACGTGGCAGAAAGCATGCATGAATTTGTGTGAAAAGGAGAATCAAAAGAAATCTGGACAATATTTCCAAATAAGGTTTAACTGAAAAAGCTGCATTACTTTGAGTATTTTGTGAATAACCTTACTTTACTGGTGATATACAGCAAATTATAAAAAAAAAACCCCAAACCAACCAACACTTTCCTTGGGAAAACACGTGATTTTTGAAAAATAGTTCTAGCATATCCAACTCCACACATTTCACTTCACTTCTGAAGATCCAGGGYTTTTAACACAATGTTTTAAAAGACAGAGTACAGCAGGAGAATGGTTTACACCAGTGTGAATGTGTAGGTACAGCATGAGTTAATAACAGTTTATTTTATAACAGAAGTAGGAAAGGGCTGTATATTTTAGAAGATTCTTAAATCTTGATGAAGCAGACAGGTCAGTGACTGAGGTGCTCCTATGAAAGTCCATTTTCAAAAGTAAAGTGAGGCAAATAAAAAAACAGAGGGAGCGAAATGTCATTTTATGTATCTATTTGCCACACAGATTAAAATTTTCACTAAAAGAACAAAGTCACAACGCTCTGTCTCCAAAATACATCAGTTATTACATCACATCACAGCTGCCAGGAGCTGTCCTCTCCTCTACAGAAGGCCAACCTGACAAGAAAATGTGATTACATCCCCCTGGAAAAGGGGATCAGATGCTCCAAGATGTGACTGCATGCTGACCAGACCAAATAAAAGAAAACCATTGACCATCCTAGACTAAACYTCCAGGATCTTGACATAATTTMCAGTAAAAATATTCCAATTTCTTAYTGAAGGTTTTTCATTTTCATRTTTYTACTGWAAAATTTGCCTTTGCTTTGCACACTATGTTGACAAGMAGCTGTATTTTTCAGTCCTTTTAACTTCCACTCATAATCAGGAGAGCATCAAGGATTTATTCTTGTTCTTCCAATTAAGATAGGATTTTTTTCCCCCAGTATTCACATATGGCATTTAGGAACARAAACAACACTATTAACTCATTTTTCATASGTTGTTACACAGCAATAATCATTGMCACAACAATCATTAGCAATAAAAGTCTAATGTGCCAAAAAAATTGAAAAACTGAAGTGAGAGTGGTTCTTCACTCCTGCTCCCATCAGGTGTTTGGAAACTGAAAACATTAATCTGTTTAGAAAGGTTAACAGCAATTTTTTGTCAAAAAAATTACAGGGAAAATAGAAAAGTGAAATAAAGCTTTCCTGTATCTTTTTGCTAAGAAGACAGGGGAAAACTAACATACAAAAGTAACAAAAATGAAGTATATAAATCAGGACTGAACTTCCTGCTGACACATTGTAACCTGACACTCCAAATTGCAATACTGAAGACTGCAGCATTATAAAGCAGTATGGTTTTGAAAATGCTACAGGAAAGCTGATATCTGCAGGCCCTTGATGGGAAACTTTGAGATGTTTTAGCATCTTTTGGGCAAAACCCAAAATGTGAGTCCTTTCAGTTTGATAAATTAAAATAAAACACCAAGATAAAGATTGTTGCAGCAAACATCTTCAGATACAGCAGRCTTCTATTTTTCCTTGAGGCTAAACTTGTTTTTTCTAACACATTTTTACTTCAGAAATATCTGTTTAACATGAAGATTTCCCCCTTTTCATTCCTTTTTGATTCCATTTGCCATTTAGCCCYTTTTACAGCTCCAGGCAAAGCAGCAGTAGCAGCACTGCAGACCTGCACTTAGTTTATACCCAACTGATAATATTTTTGCCACGTCTCCAGCTCAGATGAAACCAGGACTGGAACTATAACAGCTCAGAGATTTTAAAAAAAAACTGAACTCAGCATCTCAGAAGCCTTTGCCACCTTTCTAGCCTGCATGATCTCCCATCTGCCCCATCAGCATTTATATAAAATGGTATMAAGCCACTAAAAAGCTAAATTGAAAAATAACTGTGTTACAGGAACTGTTTGAGTATCACATTTTATAACACATTCCACTTCTAAAAAATTTATTTCCAGTACCTTTAACAGACTAAAAGTTTTTAATTTGCAATGCATAATTTTTAACACAGGTAAAACAAAAAAAGTCACATTCTACATATCCCTTCTATGTCCAGTGATTTATAAATTCATCATTTCAGAATAATAAAATGTTACCAAAACTTACTATTATTAAAACTTAAAGATATTTTCTCTTTATAATGATATGAGAAAAATCATCTTCTACTATTTAACAAGATGTTTATATTATTTKAAGAGCTGAATTGCATTAGCAGTTTGGGCACTGCACAATGTACACTAAGCTGGATTATTTGAGTTCTATTTGCCCTTATGAAATCTGAAAGAATGAGTTTTGCACTGAACATCTGTCTCCAATGAAAAGTATATTAGGTGTCAGCTTTCAATTCAGTGTATTTTATGGCTCCAAAAGGTGGCATTTCTTTGCTAAAACAGACACTCTGACTTATTTAACAGTAGAAATGCATTGATTCAAATAAGAGTAATGTTCATAAGTCCCAGAAAAAAAATCGCTCCGTGTGTTTGTATGGAAAAAACATTAAACTCTATTAAAAATGTASAACTCCCCCTATAATTACAAGAAAGCAATTGCGATGTTTTTATAGAATGGGAATAACATTAAGTAAAATAAAAAAAAATAAAAAAAAAACACTGAAAGTATGAGAAGAAAGACCAGGAATACAAAAACTTTCAGAAAGTTTTCTMAAGTTTCTCTCAAGTACTGCTTGCTCTTTCTTTTACCAAAACCACCAGATTCCCCTTCCAAAGTCCAACAGTTGCACCTGAACACCTTCCCCTAAAACTGTGAATAATTGTCAGGTCACCCACTCTCAACAACCTCAAACAACCAGACTGGAGGGCCATGAAAGAATAATAGAAAAGTGTAATAATTCTGAACTACAATTTTTCATTGTAATAATTTTGTAAAGCCTTGAGATGCTGTTGCTTACTTGGAATGGGACATGCAAGCAAATGCAAAGGCATGTTGGTAATAAAGAAAATGATAAAGCCACTCAGATAAGTAAGAAACTATATCAGTGCTGGCAGAATGGCTGGAGGTATCAGCACTGTGAACAAATTGATACTCAGATAATTAAATTGCATTTTCCACTGGCTTGGTGTGCACAAGCTGCTGCTGGAAATGCGTGTTCTGGTACAGAACACAGGCAGCAAGGTGAGTGACCACACCGAGCTGACACACATTTACACCAAAACAAAGATGCCTTTTTTGGAGAAGACTTCCCATTCTCCAACCTCAAACTTTACATCCTTTTCAATACCCAGCCTGGTCTTTATCTCAATGCATCTCCGAACATCCTCATTTCTCTGTTCCTTTTCTCCAAGCCTCCTTCACTTTTGTGCCTGAGCAACTTTTACATGCATTAAACAATATTCAACATTTACATGTCCAATTCCTCAGCWCCTTGCATTCCCCAGCTATGAGCTTCTAAAATCCTCTTCCTGCTAAGAAGAGGMTTCAGCACTGAAAGTTTGGAGCCCAAGGTGTAGTTGGTCCCACGTGCTGAATGAAGTTGCATGGAATATAAGTCAATATAACCCTCTTGGGCTTGTAAATCAACTCTGGGAATGGGGRAAATTATTTTTCCAAAGATAAAACAGAGAAAACATCTCTCTGCACCCATCCTAAACTACAGGCTAGTGAGGAGGGCCACTCCTCATGTCACACATTTCGCTCCTGCAGGCACACATGAGAAAATGAGACAACACCAAAGAGCAAAGCAGGCAAGCAAATCTTTCAGATTGTCATCTTGCCCCTGCTGGAAGAGTCCTGTGAACTGGCCCAAGTGTGCCAATTCCCATGTGCAGCTTTCTCAAGGTGGAGCTTTTCAGTACCCACAAGAAATGTTCCACCAAATCTGGAGTTTGGCAGCAGTGAAAGCATTCCCACCTTGTACAAGAAAAGGCTGAGAGATGAACACAAAGATGAACACAAAGATGATGAACACAAAGATGATGAACACAAAGATGATGAACACAAAGATGATGAACACAAAGCAAGACAGGTTAACTTTTGTCCTTGGCTTTGTCACTGCCACTCTGACAGAGCCACCAAAGCTCAGCAGACAGAAGGAAATGTAGGAAACAAAACATCCACAGGCAAAACCTTCCTCTCCAGCAGACAAACCCCAGCACTGCCATGTCCCATTCTGACACCACCCTAAAGTCCAGCATGGGATGACTTAATCCTATCTGACACATGGATTTCRTCTGCAATGTCCTTTTTCCATCCCCCAGAGTACAGACAGCTAAAATCTATTCAGCCATGGAGCTGTAATGACAAACTGTCCTGTCAGAAGCTCTGAGCTTCTCTGATATGGCTCCAAAAATRATTAGCAAAATTTACACAAAAGTACCAGCGATTGCTAAAAAATACCCCCAGACAGTGTCCATCCTAAATTAAATACTCAAAGTCTTAGGATTAAAAATTCTTTCCAAGTTATTTTCTAGCTGCACCATGTATCTCAGTTTTCTTATTTACCGATTGGGTAAGGTCAAATTTTAATTTCTATCTGATATCAAAATCTTTCATTCATATTATAAAGTTCAATAATCCCATAATGTTTCCCAGTTTTTTATTCTGAACCCACATCAGGCTATGCTGCTGCAAAACCATCACCCTTTCAACTTCCAGTAACACTGTATAGGATATAATTGTCTCTCCACAAAAATTTCCTAAAACACCATTACTTGACCAAACTACCTCAAAGAGGTTCAACCCTGCTCTTGCCTAAAATACTATTACTTTTTTTTTTAATCTAGATTACTTCAAAAAGATGACGTGTCCTTGTTGAATATTAGCACAAATGAACACCAAAATATAGATGAAACAAAACATGGACCAAAATGGCAAAAGTTAAATGAAATGCCATGTTAATTTTCTTTCTAAATTGAGAAATCTTATTTTCTGAAAACTGCCACTGGACACTTACAATGAAGCTCCACAAGGTACAGAACAGAGCAAGGCAGGATGTGGATCACAATATTACCTGCTCCATGTTACATGCACATCCATGCATGTAAAAATCTACTGACCATTGGTGCAAAATWCATTATTTCTTCCATGTAGAGGGAAAAAAAATCCCCAAAAAACCCAAAAAAAGTCTTCCATATTCTTCTATCCTTTTGGATGCTGAAAAATGCCTGCTGTATATTCATTTCTATCTTATGCATGCTCACACATCCCTTCTCTATTTGAAGTTTATCCAAATTATGCAGTAATTAAACAGAATTTGAATTCTGAGTTAATATACTCCTATGAATAACAATTATTTTAACTCACACTTAATTTGTTTTGAATGTGAATTTTAACTTAATTGAATTATTAATTTGAATAACAATGTCCACATAGGAACCCAAGGCAGTCTGACAAATCACTATAATTTCAATTCATCAGCACAAACTCTGAGAAAAGGAGAGCTTGGTGCAAGAAGGTGTGGGGGGGRACACATTAAGCAAATGAACTGTATATGCAGCTTAATTAAAAGAAGGTTGTGCCCATTTAGCTCTGCAGTGCAGAATTTGGTGTCCATATGAAAAATCAGATATTTAATTACAGTTGGCATTTCGGAACCTCCTGCTGGTTSCTACTTTTCTTGCTCAAAAAGTGACCTCATTCCTAAACTTATCACGGGGAGAACTCTGTTACAGACTGCAAACAAGCTTCTGTTTGTTTTAGAGTGGATCACTAAAACTTCATTGTTTAAAACATTTAAACAATATCTTGAATCCTTAATGGAATGCGTTGCTTCCAACTCAAAAAACAGTCACTTGGATTATTCTCGGGTGGTAACTAGAATGAAAAGTTCTCAAATTTTCTTCTGGTTTTGCATAGACAATTTCATATCCAAAACTCATTAATTTAGATAGAAATGCCATACAAACATTTAATTTAAAACACCTGCTGCTTTTGCAGTTGTGAATTCATGACTGCTCCAACTCACAAATGGGTACCTGCAAAATACTCTGTTCTTGTGTTCTATTGACATTGTGCTTATTGACCACATCTCTCTTAACATAAGTGATATTCCTATTTCTTTTTTTTTAAAAAAGAGAAAATAGAGCAATATAGAATGTGCAGATGAAAGACACTGGATACACTGTTATTGTATGATACCACTGAGATGCTTTAGCTACAGCATTTGCCATGCCAAGACACTGCTCATGTCTCACCAGAACAGACTTTCAGAAAATTTCAAAAATTTCAGAAATTTTTTTTAACAAATTAAATGAATCCTCCAAAACTGTACACACCAAATTTAGAAGTGCTCATCCAGATTTTCCTCCAAAATGACATCAACTAAAGTTCCATGTAAACGTAATTTCTGATATATTTTTTTTCCTCTTTATTTCAAAATGACATCAACTAAAGTTCCATGTAAACGTAATTTCTGATATATTTTTTTTCCTCTTTATTTAATGAAAGGAATTACTGAATGTCTCCCTTAGGATGAGGTACTGTGTAAGTCACTCATTCCTTTGGTTATTCCTTTGGACTTACAGAGATCATTCAAAAACCGCTTTTCCCAGAGTGTTCTTAAAGACAACATTCCATTTCCTGGCTCACCATTTCCAAATTCCCTCTTTGTGAATTATTTTCACATGGTAATGGTATTAGTGATATTAATGGTATTAATGGTATTAATGGCATTAATGGCGTTAACAATATTAACGGTATTAAAGGTATTAACGGTATTAATACAAAAAATGCCAAAAAATAAAAAAATGCCAAAAATAAAAAACATTAAAAGGAAGTTTGAAAGGCAATTAAACACAGAATGTGTAATGCACTCACAAAAACACCATGAATTACTCAATAGCTTTTCCGACCTTGCTAACATTTGCACTATATCAGCTACCAAACCATAGCAACCTTTACTTTTGAAACAGAAAGAAATGTGAATTCCCAGCTAAGAGAATATATATTCCACCTTACCCAGCAGGTTTGTGAGCCACAGGGCCAGGTCCTCTTTCATGGGCAGCAGGTTGGCCTCGTGYCTGCTCGCCAGCCACTGGCTGTACTGGTGCATGTCCGACAGGCCAGGCCCTCGTGCCTTGGGGCTCAGGGCAGTGCACATTGCTCAGCCACTCCTTGGAGCTCTTCAATTCTAGCAAAAGAAAAAAAAAATTAAAAAGAGATAAAGGAAATAAAGATTCACGCGTGGTTAGAATTGTAGGGGATGATCCCATGCGGAAGAGGATTCCCAGTCTGGAAGTGTTCAAAGCCAGGCTGGACAGTTCTCTGGACCAGTGGAAAGGGTGGGAATGAGGGATCTTTAGGGTCCTGTCCAACCCAAACCATTCTGTGATTCAATAATAACAACAGCAATCACGATTCCCAGAAATCAAATATCAAACAAACAGATGTGGATCTACACACAGTCTAAACAACAATAACCAAAGCTTTGTTTTGTTAATGGGTTCTTTTTGCAAGTGATTAAATCATACAGATAAATGTTAACTTCTTTTGTACTCACCAAGCTACGTGTTGCCACCACAACCAAATATTCCCCAAGGAATKATTAAAATCAAATCAAAATAAACATTTTACACAAAGCTAACAACTCACTACGGTGCCTGACCCAATACCCATTCAGATTAATTGGAGAGCTTCAGAGGTTTTTGGATCAGGCCCAGGAAAAACATGGGAACAACCAAATTATGCTCCTACAGCAAACTTATTACCAATTAATAAATGYTGTAATCAAACGGAAACAGTCTATTCTTCAGCTACAAAATAATTAGAGAAAAAAACTACACCWAATGTATTGACTGGATAGCATCATTTCTTCTCACACTCCCCAAACCCTCTTTCTGTCCTTGGCATACCTTTCCTACCAGGTAAGAGGTATTTGTGAATTTAAAAACAACAGCAGAAAAAAAAAAGGAACAACTCGTTACGCCATCCATTATGGCCTGAATAACAAGAATACTAAAAACTATCTCTTTGTCCAAAAAAGTCATGTATTTACTAAATGTAAAAATAGWAAAAAATTGCCATGCCATAAAATTGTGCTGTAACTGACTTTTCCAAATGTGTGTAACATTATTTTGGATATTTTAATATTGGCATTTAAATACTACAGCATGTTTTAACCATACTCTGCAAACTCCATGTTTGCAAGAAGATCTGCTCAAGCTCCTGCTGACAGTACCTCACCCCAAGTCCAGAAGTTCAGCTTGCCCTTGAGATAGGCACAGCTTTCACTACAAATATATGTCTTACTGAAATTAGACAATTTTTTTTCAGTTAGGAGAAGGAAAAACAGACATAAAAAAGATTTATTCTCTTGTATAAACACATATTTCTGAATTATGAGTAGATTTTACATTTTTCTAACCAAAAAAAAACCCCTTTATGTATCAAAGTTCCTTTGAAAGAAGAGGAGTTTAAGGCAGACTAAAGCACATAATTCATGCACAGCTCTGTTCTGAAAATGACTTTGTAAAAAAATTGTCAGCTTGGATTTATGGCTTCCTGGTTAATTAAATTCAAATCATACCTGTTCGTTTAGGGCAGGCTGCAAGGGARGGGAGGGAGGAGGCTTGGACTGTTAGCTCTGCAAAAATCAATCTGGAATGTCACTCTCAAAACAGACTGACTCAGACTAGAGGCTACCAACAGCTAAGGAATTTCAATGACAGGATATTTAAAGCTTCTCTAAGTCCCTCAGAACCACCCAAATCAGTCCTTCAAAACACTGCTTCATTTTGGATAGAAACAGAGGCAAGAAACATAACCGACACCACTTGTCTTTAAAGATTATATGGGGAAAAATCAAATATCTGTCAGAGATTTCCAGAAAGAGCCTTCAAATATTTTTGACCAATTACTGGAGTCTATAACTTCCAGTGATACAGTGAGAGCCAGAATTCAAATTACTCTGTCCTCTTGAATTACCTCTGCAATGATAGAGGTAAAATGCAATTTAAAAAAATAAACAAAGGGAGGGTTCATGTTCCTGAGTGTATGTATCTAAATATTTAAGGAACAAAAACCTGCAATTTGTTTCTCTCTACACACAGATTGGAAAAATACAACAGAAAAAGTTTTCCTAAAGGAACCACTTAGACACTGCACCTCTTCACCGGGAATAATTCCACAGCTCAGACATGCTCTGCAGAGGGGGTTACACTGGATRACCCTTGRAGGTCCCTTCCACCCCAAATTTCTTCTGTWATTTCACATTTCAAGGATGCACAGGGCAATGTGAACCATGAAACCCCGTGCTGGAAGGGTAACAACTCCACACAGGCTGAGCTGGGCTGTGTCAAGGAGAAAACACCAGAAAACCCTTCTCTTTCACCCARCTTCATCCCTTCCAAGACCCTGTACATGAAGTGCCACATGAGAACTGGGGTCTAATTAATCACCAGCATCAGGATCTGCCAGCAACTCCGCTGTGTAAAGACACTGAGGGAAGAAAAGCAGGAGAATAATGATTTTTGAGAATGCAAAGCTGCTTCAGTTTATTAGTAACTTTGGATTTATGAAGAAAAAAGAGAGGCAAGAAGAGTATTCTGAGTTTAAGGTAGTTTTCATAAGATTCATTCTCAGAATATGAAACTGGAAAGGTGAAAAAAAACAAGACAAGTAACAAAATTCTCTGGAAGGTGAAGATGTTCCAGGTATCTCCATACTGGGACTAGGTCTGCTTGAAATGGTAGCCCTGAATTCAAATAATGTATGCACTAACTTGGGAAGTGGGCATGCAAAGTGAGGACTGGAGAATGAGAAATTTAATACTGATGAACAGCCTGAAGAACTGCAGATAAACCACACACAATCCAACCTTACCTCTACACAAGTTTCCTTTGATTTCATTTCCAAAAAAAACCCAAATCCTTCACTTCCTCACTATTTTTCTGAAAACCTGCCCTACACTTCAGTAAAATACTTCCCTGTTGGCATCAAAGCCACAAAATTCTTACCTTGGATTTTTAAAATTAATTTTTTTTWAAMCTTAAAACTCAGCTTTCAAKGAGCAGASTATCTCCTGTCACAAATTCTACAGGAGATACTGGATGTCAGCTACGAAATTGCAAGAATCAGAATTATTGAACTTTCAAGCTCTGAATTATTCTTCTTGCAAACACGGATCACTACTGAACTTTTGAAGTTCAATTTAAGCCTTCACAATACTGAGGTACTAAAGTACCCCAGTTTTTGCAAAATGTTCATCAACTTTACCAGCACACACACATTAAAACTTCATCACATACAAGCTGGGACCTAGGAAGAAGCCAAAATGAGACCAAATGAAGCCAAAATGAGCCAAAATGAGTTATGTGAAAGTGGCAGAACAACGAGTCCTGAGATCCTGCAAAATCCCTTGGAAGATTCTACCTGTGGGGAAGGCCAGGCCCTTGTTTCACCACCCAGACACCTTCAAATCTCTTCCTTCAAATGCCTTCATGTATTCATGTTTTAGTGAACTGGAGAGAAATTTGTTGACAATTTATCAGTGAGGAATTGGGTCAGAGGAATGGACTAACTTGGTGGACAGCAGCTTTCAAGGATACATCACCACAGCTGAGGCAATCCTCTGGCTCCAACAACTATTTCATCCTTTCCTTTTGGCAGRCCAAGTATGAACGAAGTAGCCAAAAAAATATTGGGTTTCCTAATCTCACTACTTTCTAACAGCAACACCAAATCATCATACACACAGCTGCTCAAAACCAGCCAACACAAACACGTCAAAGATTTTACAGAATGTCACACTTCTCTGTAAACTGTTGAGGCTGACGTGCTATGCAGAAGCATTTTCAAAACTTACCTCAAAATGCTTTAAAGCAACTGCTTCCCCCCACTATTCGGAATGTAGGTGAGGAACAGCCTTCCACTGCTTTTCATCCTGTTTTGTTACAGGTCATATTTATGCAGCACAACCTTCTTTCCGACCTCTCTCAAGAAGAGGATGACATCTCAAATTCTTAGGCTCATTGTCCAGATGAAGAATTCAGCGTGGGATGGTTTACAGTACACCCAGCGATGTGGATCAGATTTGACAGACTAAAAGGTCCTGTTTCTCTCTGCTTGCTCCTACTGAACAGTGAAGTTCTTATTTTGCTTTACAGTGGTRCATTTAGTTATCTGTGAATTGCAGCTCGCTGCTTGTGTTTTGCCAGCAGTGTAACCTCACACTATCTGATGAYTGCTATCAGTGATCATCAGGTGAAAGGCACTGAGAATCAAACAAACGATCTTCTGTATTTCCACTGCCTTTTGTTGGGGTTAACCGGGAGAAAGAAAGAATTGAGAATGATACAGTGTACTCAAAACACACAGGAGGCAAAGACTGCTTAACCCAGAAAGTAAAACTGGATGCACAATGAAGCACTCACAGTTGCAGATCCCTGGATTCAATTCCCTTTCCTATCCCAGTCACCCTCCTCACCTGTAAAATTGTGATGATTTTCTTCAACTAAGTATAAAAAGGGAGGGAAAAAAATACTGCACATAGGAAAAATGTATATATTGAAAGCTTGCCTGTATGCATAGATACACATGCAAAGAAAATGCACGTGTTCCACCCTGCTAGCTATTCATATAAACCAATAAATTTTTACTCCAAATTACCCAYCCAGTTCCAGCAAATGCACATAACAGCTTATCCTCAGTAGCTACGCAGTGCTCTCTCTATCATGAGTTTCATTGCTGCTGCMACCTGGTTCCCAATAACAACAAGTGCATTAATTCTCAAACAAAAGAAGGATTGAACCACTTCTTTCCACTTGCTCCTACATACAATCCTTCCAAGCCAGGAATGAACAAGTCTTGCTGAGTCACTTGCTCTTTATGACTTGGCTTAAGAATCAGCATACAAGTCAAGCATCCTGTGAAACAAGCATTGTATCCATTTAGAAAAGAATAAAAATAACAAGTGTCTGCGGAGGGAAAAACACATCATAAAGCAAATGCAGAATTCCCTACAAGGATCAACCAAACCACCTGTGCTGCAAAGGTCCTACATGATGCACTTTTTGCATCATAACAGCTTCACAAGGACACTGTGCCTGAACCCGGTGTTCAAAAACCTTTTATCATAAAATCTTCATAGAATTAAATCCGCAGGCTTTGAGGTTGTGCAATGAGATCTGTTAAAATATGACTGAGGAAGCAATATTAGCCACCAGTTGTAGGAGAAACCAAACATCACACACACAAATGGGCAACAGCTTTACTGCCAGTGCTGGCRGGAACAGACAAGAGCAGAAAGTTTTTCTCTGAGGGAACTGGAATTTGAGTGCTAGACTGTGCATTGGCTTTGAGAGAGGGGGATCAGCTACAAACACAGACAATCTCCTGCTGTCTCAGAGAGAAGGTAATGCTRTTGGAAAGCAGCCATCCTGGAAGGAGAGGAGACAGAGGATCAAAAGCCAGAACAGAGCTCATGAGTATCTGGCAAGGGTCTCTACTGGATCTCCCTGCTWGCTCTAATCACCTCGAGCAGATGGAAAAGAACAGAACTTTTGAGACTTTAAGTGGAGTTTGTGAAGCTTTTGCTTACTATGATGGCACGTTGGGTGCAAAAAGGGCTTGAGAGTCAAAGTTCATCAACAGATTGAGCTGCAGAACAAAATGCAAAACTGTGCAAGTAGAAATGAAGCTGCCCACAATTTGGGACCCATATTGCAATCACCACTTTCCCATCCTCACAACATGTCAGTTTTAAGGATAAAGGTGGATAAAGACATTCACATTTTAAAGCCTACTTCAGTTTTCCCTCAGTCTGAGTGTCGACATGTTTTTCACATTTGGAGAGTACAACATTAGCTCACAGACTAAAGGCTGCTCTTGTTTTTTCACCCCCTCATCCACATACCTACATATGTGTACACACACACATATATGCAGAAAGAAGGAAAAAAGATACATGAATGCCTTCCTTTGAGAGCCACGAAAATAACTAAAAACTTTTGATTTTTTTTAATGTCAGGAAATTGTTCCCTATGGTRAGATCTGCTAGACAGTGGAATGACTTTCCCAAATGAAACTGTGAAAGCCCCTTTCTTGAAATACTGAAAATGGACTATAAACAACAGTAGGAAAAAAAAAAAAGCCAGTGACTTGCCATTCACCATTAGATTTTACTCACTCTTTATCACCTGCAATTTCCACTTTACTACAGAACAGTAATAACTCTCATTTTGCCCTTTTCTATACATTAAAAAAAAAAAAAAAGCCCACAATGACTTTTAAGGTCATTGTGTTACTACATTTCATAGCTATATGCAGAACTTTCCCTTCTGTAAAAATAACAGGTCAATTTTATCTGCATCATCCTAAATACATTTTCCTCACAGGTAATCTTAATTTCGCTCATTACTATAAACAAGCAGGTAAAACATGATCTGAAAAACACAGCAAGCACATCTCTATAAGGAAATTAAATTTTTCTAGTTATTTTATTATCCTTATAAACTATACCACAACCTATTGAGCCCAAGGTTTCTGGAGCTTTCCCAGATTAACTTGGAGCACGCTGTACATTAGGAGCAGGGGGAGGGGCACTGGAGGGGAACCACCATCTGAAACTCATTAATCAATTAGAATTTTTCATGGCTTACATCAAAATGCGATCTACACTGATAGAGTAAGTTTTAATCACAAGAAGCCTTTGTCCTTCACTTTATGAATATACATTTCAAATGTGTGCAGTACTTGGAGRGGAGGAGAGAGAACCTGGCACAACAGCTCACCAATACTTTCGACCTGCAAGGCCCTTGGTCTGAGGCCAGACCAAAACAAAGTTAACTGCACTTAAAAATCTGATCTAATCATTGGAAACCTAGACATTTTCAGGACTATGCCTAGTAGAAACAATTKCATTTCCTTGATAATGTCTTCTTTACCCAAAGGAAAGCAGAAACTCYTTCTCACATAGACAAAAACAAAACYCTCAAAATATTCAGTATATACTTGCTCATAAAATTGTAACTTCTGGAAACTGAGCCTGATTCCTAACAGTGTCCAAAACCTTTGAAGCTGATTTCTCTTTGCCTGGCTCTTATATGTTTTTCAGCTTTAAATAGCCATTAAAAATTAATACAAAACAACTTTCATCCTCCACCAGTTAGAAAAATAAGTACATATTTAAATTGTAAATTTAACAAATTGCATCTCCCAAGGAGTAGAAGTTTGTCTCTTGCTGCAAGCACTCCATGCAGACAGYACCACAAGCTGCCGTCCAATCACCAGCTTTGTTTTTAATTATGATGTGCCATTTCTAAACCCYGTCCTGAAACGAGCGCTAAGTTTAACTGTGAGGTGTAAAGTGGAGTGGAAGAAGCAGTCTGGATAGTAAGTGTGCCAATTTAAATAAGACTGTGGGTAAAATAAATAAAGTGACCAAATAGTTAGTAGGCTAAAGAACCTAAGGAGAGCAGTGACTCTTCAGCACTTCACCACCTTCACACAGGTTTGACCATGRTTCCAACAAAGGCAGTACAAACCTGATCAGATGGCCTATGGCACCACACAACATGAATTTAAGAATGCCCTATTTAGAAATTCCCTGTTAAATCACAATCCACGTCACAAAACCCATCATAAAACTGTTACACTGGCACGGCATCTACTTCCCAATGAAACGAAAAATACATAATTTAACATACATGGAAAAGCAATAATACTTCGTTCATTTTTCATCTCAAAGTAATRTCATAGGTATGGTGGAGCTGCACTGGGGAGCCTGCAATGCATCCGTCCTGCTGTCCCAAGAGCTGTGTTCCCCTAGGAGAGCGCAGACAGCGGTTCAGATGACACCACTGCAGCAGGATGCACAGAGCAACCCTACACGGGGAACACGCAACCTTCATTCCTTACACGCAGAGCGCTAGCAAAGAAACACAACCTTCCTCAAAGCGAAACTCCCTCCTCGGAGATTTGAATCTAGAGCCTGAAGAAGAAATCTAGAGCCCTGAGAGGACGGCTTTTGGCACAAGGGGAGTCTCGTCGCCCTGCCTTTGGGGGCGGCGGAGAGGTGAGGAGCGCCCGGTGCTGCAGCGGGGTTYGGCCGCCTCCCGCCCCGCAGCTGCCGCAGCCTCACATGCGGACCTTCAAACCCGCCCTCCTCCTCCCCCCGCAGCTCCCGCAGCACCCCAGGGCTGCGCAGAGAAGCCACAAAGATAAGGCAGAGGTTTATCAGGGGCCGGGGGTGAGCGCGCAGYGATTAACATCCACCACCCCCCGCCCCGGCCCTTGCTGCCCGCCCCGCTCTCACCCGCCGCGGAGTCCGACGCTTTCGTCCTCCTCGGGGCCCCTCCACAGTCAGGCTGAGCTAATGGCTTTGCCATGAGTGCTGGAAGYGCTGCTCGCAGGTCTGCCCCTCGGGGGCAGGACCAAGCAAAGCCGCCGCGGCCCCCGGCACTCCGCGGGATGCCCAGGGCAGCCCGCCAGCAGCGCTCACCAGCCCCGGGAGAACCACACGTGGATCCCCGCCACACACCCACGCACGCTCCCATTCCGTCTCCGCGATGCTTTCACGCTCCCACAGTCAGAGAGGGAGAGGGAAAAAAGAAAAAAAAACAACCCACACCAAAAAGCCGCAAACCCCCCCAGTCAGACAGCAGCAGCCACCCCCGTCGTGCTCGCCGCCCCGCCGAGCCCCCGCGGGAAACGGGGGAAAGGAAACAAAAGCACCTACTCTGCAGCGAAGAGCCGCCGGGCAAAGATCACCTTCCCGCTTCGCTCCGGCCCCTTTCCCTTTAAAGCCGAGAGCAACCGGCGGGACACTCGAAACGCCCTCAATTTAAAGGAGCCCGCGTGGCGAGCTCCGCTGCAGGACCGGCAGCGAGCCCCGCTGGGGCAGGAACGGCTCCCACCCTGGCCGGGATGGGCAGGAAAGCAGGAACGGCTCCCACCTTGGCTAGAGGAGAGTAGGCAGGGCTCCCACCTTGGCTGGAAGGGACAGGCAGGGCTCCCACCTTGGCTGGA
>NW_026623812.1:204622-215072 GCF_030028575.1 Malurus melanocephalus | reverse complement strand
GAGGGGACAGGCAGGGCTCCCACCTTGGCTGGAGGGGACAGGCAGGGCTCCCACCTTGGCTGGAGGGGACAGGCAGGGCTCCCACCTTGGCTGGAAGGGACAGGCAGCGCTCCCACCTTGGCTGGAGGGACAGGCAGGGCTCCCACCTTGGCTGGAAGGGGACAGGCAGGGCTCCCACCTTGGCCGGGCAGGGTTCCCGGTGCCCCTCCGGGGCCGCAGTGCTGTCCCTCGCCTCCGGCACCGCCGCCGTCCCCCCGAGCGGAGCTGAGCAGGCCGGTAGCAGCCGCGCTGCCTCTCTTCATAMTTCTGTCCGCTCCGCTCGCTGCTCTCTTTGGGAAACCCGTTAGCTTTTTTTATTTTTTTTACAATCTCCCCCCCGCTTCCCCCCCTTCAACAATCCGCACTGACTGAACGGAAGTTTAATACTTACTTTTTTCAGAGGGACGGCAAACGAAGTTCACACTGATTTACCCTTGAAATGCTGAGATATTGTATTACAGCCTTTGGCAGCGAGTTGGTTCTTGGTTCCATTTCTCTTTTATTATTATTGCTCCCTTTCCAAGACTCTTGATTGTGGAAAAGGAAAAGAGAAAGGATAATGTCATATCCAAGATAAAACTCTGTTCTTTCTTTGATTTGACTAATATCTCCAGATTTTTTTAACCCTTATAGGCACATCTTTTAATTGCCAGGGTTTTTTTTTCTGGCTAAAGAAGTTTCTTGGGGAACTTTCTTTATTGCCTATTTCTCCAAAACCATTTCATGCCACCTTTGTAGTCCACCGTGAATAAAAAAAGTTTGCTGATCATAAACTGATCATTCATATTACACATTTTAAATAGTGATGGGTAGAGGTTTGGCTTGTTCTTTCAATCTGTGCTTCRTTTTCCAGCCCAACTTTGAGCACACCATGATTTCAGACATTTCATTCTCACCTTACGTCATTTCTGTAATATTTCAACRTTTTGTTAAATGTCAGAGATAACCTTCTCCAACTGTTGTTTGTTCACTTATTCCCTGCTCAGCGAAGCTCCTTTTGTGAATTCAATAGCGGGAAACAGATGTTCAGACTTCTGCTTCTCTTAATGCATGAATGTAGATTGTCTTGTTGAGTTTCCTAATGGTATCGTGCTATCACTTTCAATAAGAGYGATCTAGACAAACAGTGCATTTATTTTTCTCTTTCAGTCTATAGGCACTTAATTAAATTGTTCCAGCCAARACACATTATGTATAATTATACTGAAAGAATTGCTTAACTTGATTGCTGAAACACACATCAAACTGACCCCTATTTTTTATTTACATTAATTTCTTGGTACACTGATCTGCTGGGAAAACTTGATTTGTGTCATTAATGCTGAGCTATTTCTCAAAAATTGCACTATAAGCAAATTCCTATTCTCTGAGTAGCAGATATTCATTCCTGGCCAATCAAATACACATATCTCTGTTATTTATTGTATCCCTATATTATAATTATGCTTTTCTGATGGACCATTAACTGCTGTGATGAGTGCTACTTAAACGAGATCAATTCATCAGCATTCTGATATATTTAACTGTGATGAGCTCTAGCCATGTCCTATGTGAGTAACAGCACAGAATTAAGTTTTGATCCAGTTAGCAAAATTTTGATCCTAGTTTTGATCCAGTTAGCAAAATTTGAATGCCCCTGGGCACAACCATGTTTTCATTGGCTTATCCAATTTTTTGCTCAGGAAAAAAAAATAGAAGAGAAAAAAAGCCCTATAAATATGTCCTAAAAATGCACTTGGTTGGAACSGATGGTGAGCTGATGAGCTGATTCCTGCATGTACTTGATAATCTTACAGTTTTCACCTGACCTTGAGAAATATTTTTTAAATATTTTATTTAATAAGGACCAGCAATTTAAATCCAACTTATGACAACTCRGTATAAAAACCAGCTTGAGATGAGAAGATGAATTTTGTTAAAATGTGCCCTGCCAATTTCTAGATAAGCTGAAAAACATTCTCCTGAGTAACAGTTACATCTTGAGTAGAAACATCATSGTTCAAGTTCTCTTGATGTTACAAGATTCCTCCTAAGTTTAGGAGCACTTCTGTCCAGGAAGTTAAGYTGAGGCTTTTCCAGATGTCATTCAATAAATCTTGGATGAGCATTTGCATAGATGAAACCAGGGGGAAGGACTGGAAAAGCTGCTGTAAAATTTTGAAGCTGAAGTTGCTTGTGCACTCCTTGATATGGTCAGTTTGTACCAAAGAATAATCTGATATCATGATGAATATCTGATATCATGGTGAAATACTCTGCATTCAGAGATACTTTATCTATGGATCCTTTTCTACTGAGAATTGGTAGTTGACAGGCAATATGTAACATCCAGCACAACAGTTAAGAAAAACAACAAACTGAAGGTTAGATCAAATCTTAACACAAGCAAGAGTGAAGGGAACACAGCTATGYACCTGAAATRTCCATTATATGAATACTTTCATTTMTTATATTTCAGTAGTGACATCACAATTATGAACAAACTAGAATTCACTCTTTTTTTCACACTTTAGCAGTAGAACTTGGCTTCCAAATATGACATGGTCACTTTGGAGCCCTAACAGAAACACACTTCATATATAAGGTTATTTCAATCACATCCTTGCTTACCTTTGCAGRGGAAATGCACAAAATTTTCCTTGTGAAATGCTGTCATTTTCACTAGTCCTCCACAAACCCTCACATTTCCAACCTCCTGYACCCACATGTTCTGATAATACTTTTGACAGTCTACTTCCAAACAAATAAGAGGATGAAYGAGCACGTGAATGAGCCATGATTTGAAGACAGACATAGGAAAGGAGAGGGAGGACTAAGAGTGTCTGAGGAAGTTAAAACATCTTTGGAAGTCATATGTGCATGTAGGAACGCTCAACAATATTATTACCATGACAAAATGGTTCTACATATTGTCATTTAGATAAAATTCCCTTTCCACTGTTGCAATTAAATATCATAGAAAATGTGTGTGGCTGAGGTGCAACAAATTCTATTTGAAGATGTTATAAACTTTCTATGATTTAAGATATGAAATTCAGCATTCCTTTTCATTCTTCTGTTACAGTGTCATCATCAAAGCATTCCTAATGGAAAGAACACCATTCCCTCTACACTGAGCTACACTGCCAAATGAAACAAGGTGAATGCCAGCTCGTTCAAAAAGTTATTCCTGTCTTGTGGGGTTGGGAGATTTGGTTCCTTTTTCCAACTCTGCAAATGTATCTGTTCTGTGAGTTTTGCTAAATCATTTTTTATTTTAGTTTTCCTGTCTGTAAAATAGACATTCCTAAAACCATAATCTCATAAAGTAGTCTGATGCAAGTGGACACCAAGAATTGTATAAAGATGGGCTTGATTTATTAAGGCAATTCRTAGAAGTGTCCTGCACGTATTTCCCTTCTCTGTCTTCACTTCTTCCATACTCTGGAAGACATGTATCTGGTAAAATGCTAACAGAGAAGAGAAATAAGATGGTTTGGGAATAATTTTGGCTCTGGTTATCATTCGCTGTCGTACCAAAACAAGAAATCTTTGTGTGATCTTGGGAAAGTTATTTAATCTTCCAGATGCTTCAGAGTTCCAGCCTATAACATGATTATAGAGTATATCCCATGAGGGTTGTGAGGCAAGGGACACCTATTAAGCATTTTGATGTTGCAGACTGGATTCAACAAATTGGAAATCCTACTTTATTTAGTGTGTTACCTATTTTACAAGCATTATTGTTGTGAAGAGGTTGATGGATTGCAGAATCATCTCTGTGACATTATACTTCATGGAAGGACATCTTTCCTTCAGGAGAAAATTTCCAGCTCTCATTGTTAAAATTTGAAACCTGATAAGGGAATATTTAATTGCTGAGAGTGTTTTCAATTGCAAAAGACTAGTGTTTATATTTTTARTATGTTACTTCAGCACCTGCAATCYACASATCATCYTTTTCCAGTTTATCTTTTCCTTCGYTGGGAASAAWTYTTTATTCTGTTAACCATATCAATGTCAAAATAAGGAGTTGGTTTTGTTCAACAGTGCACACATTTGGTTTTCCTCCTGGGAGAGCCTGATGCATCTCTGTTTATGCTACAGCCAATGCCTTGGGCATGTTTTCCTAACTGAGGTTGGCCAAAACTGTTCTGCTTTCCTGCTGCCTGTCACAGGCTGAATTACARGCAATGGTGGGACTGGTTACCCAGCTCCCCACATTCATGACATCTGTTACTGAAATGCTTTGAGAAAATTTTAGTGAGATCAAATTTCAGAACAACTTCAAAACCAGATGCCCAAAACCAATAATGAGGAGAGAATGCTAAAGATAGAAAGTTTGTTTTTTAACCCTGTGAACATTATAGCTGTGCATACAAATGAGACCAAAGCCAGAATTCCAGTATTAAAACTTAYTCTGTGTGCTCTTTAAATTTAGGATATTTCTATTTCTTCATCTGCCACAAGTCCAGGCAAAGAGCCCACAAAATAATCAAATCAAGAAACAATTCAACAAATGTGAAAAAACACTTGTGCAAAATTCTGTAGGTCTGACAAATGAGAAGYATTAGGAACAAAGTAGGCCAAACAACTAAGAATAAATACTCAGGATGATTATCTGAATGACATGACAGCATGACATGCTGGTAATTCCATATGGAATTACTACCAAACACTGTGCTTTGTATCTGTTGCTTTGTATCTGGCTTCATTCAACAAAACAAACAAACAAAAACCCATCAAAAACAAACAGACAAACCAAAACAAAACCAAAAAAAAGGCCAAAAAAACCAAACAAAAAAAACCCTAAAAGGGAAATACAATAATCTGAAATACTCCCGTCTTCCTGGACATAGATAAGAACTAAGAGCCAAATGTTCCTAGGCTAACTGTAATTTTTATTGCTCCAATAATAAAGACTAGATTGTTAACTTATTAATAAGTAGSTAGCCTAAATAGCATATATAATGCTATTTTATTATCCTGTGAATAGCCTGAGTTCACTCTCTGCTTCTCCCTGAGATGCTACAAAAGGCAAATCAGAAGAAATGCTGTGAGAGACCGAATGTTAATTGTTAAAGACCCAAAATCAGTCATTTGCAAAAGCAACAGGTGCTTTTGTGGGTGATGGGCAAAGAAATTGTCCAGGTACAGGCCCTCAAAATGTAAATTTTTGAAAAGAGAGTCTGAAATATCTTTCCTTGAAAGGATACTAAAGAAATGAAATAAAAGTCAACAGAGTCTCCCAGTTTTCCAAAATGCAGCATAGCTCTCCCCTGGGATATGGTACAATTCCAGTGATTTTGCTGTATGGAGCAAACCAGTTACAAATGGCTGGATATGTTCAGTGAGCTGATTAGAACTGGGATGCTGAATCACTTTGGAGACAACTTTAGTGGGGAATCCATGACCATAATAGAATAATAATTCTATTATTATAATAACTAATAAATGCTTGGAACAGGACTGAAGTCACTGTTTGCAATTTATTAATGTAAACCACATGTRAAATAAAACTTKAAAAATTAAGYAAGATCCATATTGTTAYTTTGGACCAATAYCTTTGTCAGTACCTCCCTTGTTTTACTSTACTATTGATCCTATAAGTAGCTGTATGAGTTTTAATGATCTGCTTTTAGGAGATGCCATGGGTTTAGATAACAGAATCCAGTATTTCATTACATGTGTTTAGATAAATAAAGCAACAAACTAAAAAACCCTTACAATTTTCCTAAATAGGGAGAAAAAAAAAATCCCCTCAAAGCTTTGCATTAACATTTGCTTGATTCAGGCATTTATATGGGGGGGATGTTCTTCCTGATATACCAGGATGGAGAAAAGTAAAATCTTTTAACCTTAATGAGATTCACATATAAGCTCCCCTTCCCTTCAAGAATGATTCTTACCATCCCACTCTCCCACATTTGCTTCACAGTGAAAAGGATGTTAAAATGGAAAATCAGATTCCTTTGTAAATATTAACCAATGAGCTTCTTTGCAAAGAATGAAAAAAAAAATTATGTATACATTCTGTGGTTTCCATTTCCTTGGTTTTATTGTTTTTATGTAAATTCTCCCAGGACATTTCAGGTTATATGTCTGGAAGCCCCAGCCGCTCAGCAGAGTAAAGGTTGAGAGAATAATGAGAAATGTGCTGGAAAAATTCACATAAAAAAGCTTTGGAGACATGAAAATGGAAACAACAGATACATAAAAGCCTTATCATTCAAAAAAAGAAATGTCTCTCTGTGCATATGTGTGTTTTAATGCAGCTCTCTCTGAATATGCAGACATGTATTATTCCTAAAGACACTGTATAGAGCTGCAAAGGAGTGATATCTGACAATTTGGAGACTTTTCAGGATATTAAAGCAATGAAAGTGAATAAACCAAATGACTTCTGTATTAGAACCCAGACATACATATAAATAGGTCTAACATAGTTGTCCTTGCATAGAGTTTTATAAATCTTTTTATGTAAATGAAAAATRGAACCAAATCCAGCATGGAAGTGTGTTCATGAGATCTCCCTGAACTCTTGTGAATGACAGCAATTTGAGTGTCACGGAAATATGCAGAATCTACAAGAAGGAAAGCATTTTTAGTTGTTATTCTCATACTTGTTTGTTTTTTTTTTAATGCTCTTATAGACACTTTGTCATTCAATATAAACCTGTGACACCAAACTAAGGTTAGTCCAAGTATGCTTCACTTCATAAAAAGTGCTAAAGTATTACAGATCAGAATTCCAAACC
The DNA here is from genome assembly GCF_030028575.1 of Malurus melanocephalus. Classification (NCBI taxonomy): domain Eukaryota; kingdom Metazoa; phylum Chordata; class Aves; order Passeriformes; family Maluridae; genus Malurus; species Malurus melanocephalus. Next base: position 208,296 of record NW_026623812.1, on the reverse strand, counting down.
TTTAGCCATAGCTTACCTTTATGACTTGAGTTTTATGGAATATTATTTGCAGAGGGTTCTGATAAGATGATCTCTAAAACAGACAGCTCTTTAAGGCAGTTCTTAATATAAAAAAGTGGGGATAGATTCAAGCTGGAAGATTGGTTCAGAAGGATGAATTTGTGCACCTGATCCTATAAGAAAAGTACTTAACATAAGTAGATAAGAGTTTTCTTGGCTTAAAGGACAAGACAAGCAACAAGCACRTAGGAAAACACTCTTATTAGTACATGCTGTGATCTATCAAGCCCACCACCACAACAGGCAGCAATTTAAAACTCTCTAAAGGGCATCACAAAGGCAAGTGACCATAACGCCAGTTTGAATGAGTAAGCAATGTCCTACACTTCTATTCAGGAGAAATAATATAACCACTTTATAGCCAACATGACTTCTGAGAGGAAGGGAAATRCAACAATGAAATCCAGACTTCTGGCTACTTTAACCAATTTTGCTTCAAAACGGATATTTCCTGCCAGGGTGAATTTTACTGGCTCCACAACCAGAGTGAAGAAACTCACTAGTTCCATAAAACTTCATATGAATCTTTTACTTGACTTCTCAGCTTAGATAAAACAGCATATATAAAATGCAAGGTTTGTGAAGCTGTTTTGCAGTGCTTCACTGAAAAGTGGGCTTGTTTTCAGGGAGCTGTGAAAATGACTTCTCAGATTTTTGTATCTAACAGACACTTTCCTTGCCTCCTCAACAACTTTCTTTGCCATGTACCTTATCAATCAAAAGGAGCGATAGAGGAATATTGACTCAGTTTAACACAACCATAGATAAATACCCTCAAAACTCTTCATATTTTAATGCTCATTTCAGAGATTAAATATAAAAATAAAAAGAAAAAAAGTAGACTTCGTTGTGGAAAAAAACCAACAAAATAGAAGCAAAATTTACAACACAAGAAAGGCTGGACACCCCTGTTCATACTATCACAGCTACTTAGAAGAAGCCTACAGCAGACATCTCAAACAATCCAATGTGTTGTGATTGCAACTCTGTGCTTTGGTCTATCATTTAAAAGATACCCTTTTCTATTTTCTTCTCTGCTTTTAAATAAGACACTATTTTTAATAATTTTTAATAAAGACACTATTTTTTTTAGACATTCCTACCCAAATAAAACATGGATTTCACTGAAACTGTTTTCTTCCTCTGTGCCACAGCCCATCATTCAAGATCTGCTGTATTAAACCTGAGAGGCCTATAAATATATATATGTACATATATATTACAAATTACATACTATATATGTATATAATGTTTAATTATATTCCAACCACTCCAAGTTTCTGTCACTTTTTCCTTTAGGAAAAATACTAAGAAACATCCCAAAGTGCTGCATGCAACTGTATATAACTGCAAAGTTTGCATATTCCATCCTTTCCTCAATGTATATTATTTGATAATATGCATTGAAATGCACAGGTGAAGCAGATGATAGGTAAACATGAATTTATTAATTACAATAGCAATTCCATTATTAACAATGCAACAAATCTCTATCCCTCTGTAGCCAGTGTTATGTTTAACTGCTAAGAGAAAGCTTAGACGAGATTTTTCAGGGGAAAACCATACATTTTAGAATGATACCTTAAAATACACCATATTCATAGACATTGAGGGGTTGTTACAAGCTCCTTCAATTACAAACAAAGGCCATAGAGTTTCACTCCAATGCCTGTAGTTGTCCCTTAACCTACAGGTGACCTAAAGCATCAAGAGTATTGCTTCATGTTTTTTAAACAGATGACTGAAACAAGAAAATAGGATAATAACTCAGATAAGAGCTCTGTTTCAGTGAGTGTACTTGAAAAAGACTTTTGCTAAACAACCATCTAAGGTAGTCTGGAAGAGCGTCTAGAGAGGGGAGCCTAGTAACTAAACCCTTAGAATTTTCTCAATCTGTCTTTTGCTTTATTTTTGAAGTGTGATGTTTGAATTAGAGAAGCTGGTCACCAACAGCTTTGATGTTACTTTTAGAACAAGGACCTGCAGACATGGGACAAAGTCTCAGCACCTTCTAAGTGAACCAGAATTCTAATGGTTCATTGGCTCAGGCCACACATTCAGTTTTCCTTAGTGGAAAAGAAAGCAGTAGAAGCAAGTTGTTGATCACTTTTTTGTCTTTCACAGATGTTAGTTCAAATAATGGTATAACTCAGAGGCTACAAGTGTTGTGTCTCTTACTACTAGTCTACTAGCCCAAAAWTGCAATTTGTTCAATAACAAACTCAGAGGRAACTATTTGCAGCACTAAGATGTATAGAAGAGAACATGCATTCTGCATGAGGATGCATAATACTCTTTCAGGTGAAAGAGGATTACGGTTTGCCCTACAGTATTGTAGCTCACAGCATTTATAGTTTGGTTTCTGTTGCTGGTTCCTGTTCTGTTGCAGTCAATTCCAGCCAAACCTTATTTACTATGCCAGGTGCTGCCAGTGCCTTTCATAAAGCTAAAGGAGGTGCTTGGACAGGTTGGAGGTGCTTTGGACAGGTTGGAGGTGTTGGTCCCCATGAGTGGACAGAGAGTTATGTCCTGCCAGGCTGGGTGAGAAGAGTGTCTGCTCTCTGCCTGGGTATCAACCCAGCTCAGCCAAAGCACCAGCGGCTCACCAGGCACCCACCAGATCTCTCTGGTGCCTCCAGACCCACTCCGGTGGCCAGGACTGTGCCCCAGGGCTGGTGAACTTCCAGGGGAACATCCAGCAGCTCCCAAACCTACCACCTGGATACCACTGCTGCCTGCAACCCTGAGGAGCAGGGGCACAGGGTGCACCGGGGGAAGCTCCAGAAGCCAGACCAGCCCTCTCACTTCCACACTGTGAGGGAACACACAGCGCAGCACTGTCAARGGGATGAGTATGGAGAGAAAGAACCTGTATCCCAGCTGGATGGAAGCCCTTGAGGCACTGGACATTAGGCAATCATATGGGAAWAATGGTCTCTCCAGCACACAGGCTGTGTTAATCCACACCTTATACCTCTTGCTGACCATGTGAATTTGTCCTCGAGCTAGCAGAGGTGGAAGGAAATAAAGGACTCACCTCTCCTCGCTGCAGAGAAGGGCGGTTATAACGTTTCCACCGTGTTTGCTGGGGCATCTGTGGGGGACCCCAGCAGCGCTGGTGCCCGGGTAGCCAGGGCAGGTATCTGCCATCACCTGGGGAATCTGATATCTGCTGATGCCCTGGGGAATCGCTAATGAGCTAGTAAACCATTAGTGGGTAGGACAGAAAGGTGAACCCAGCGCTTGGCACAACACTGATCCACGGGGAGGGATGGACAGCCAGCCCTGCTCCTGCTGAGCTCAGACATTGCTGCCCTCCAGGGACTGAGCCATCACTGGAATTGTCACTGAAATGTCCCATAAAGGTGGGGCAGCGGAGCTTTGCTCCTGAACAGGCTTTTTGTTTGTTTGTTTGTTTGTTTTTAAGGGATGGTTAGGAATACTGTGCTGTATTGTCCTGTGCCTCAGCACACACACACTGACCGGTAGAGAGAGGAGATCACCCTTGTTAGGAAAATTAATCCACAAGCACCAGAGGTTTATGTCCAAAAAGGAGACAGAGGAGTCCCGCAACTTTATTCATGAATAAAGGGAGAGGTCATGGGCATTTCCCA
>NW_026623812.1:173049-203431 GCF_030028575.1 Malurus melanocephalus | reverse complement strand
CGGGGATGGCGGTGGGAGCAGCCCTCACGGGGATGGCGGTGGGAGCAGCCCTCACGGGGATGGCGGTGGGAGCAGCCCTCACGGGTGCCAGGCGAGTGCTTCAAGAGACAGATCTACCGCCCAGCTCCTGCTTTCCTGGCTGTTGGGCAACCAGGAGCGATTTTCCGCCTTCTGCCTTTGCCTCCCGGGTTCCCTTCTTGCCTTCCTAGCTGGTCGCTATTCCCAGTTAAGCAGAGTTTATTTGGACCTCTTAACCGGTTGGGGAAGCCGCTTGCTCTATGATCCCCTGCAGGGGCGGTGGATTAAAAGTTGTCATGACAAAGCTGAATTGTCCTGGGAGGAGTTAAGAGAGCGCTTCAAGTGCCTCTGCCAGGGATCCACAGTGCTTAAAGAACAGACCCAAGCTGCTCTGAAACTCCTGAAGACACRGGATGGAGACTTTGAAGTCCGTGGCCTAAGTGTGTGGACAGACTTACTGCTGGAAGTAGAGGAAAAGAGTGCTAATGTGCAAACACAAAAGCAACGTGAACAGTTACAAAAGCGAGCAAATGTGGTTAACTTTATTTGATGTGAAAGGCATGACAACTACACTGACTTTGTTGAAAACCAAGCATTATTGTGACTGCTGATCACAATGGTTCTGRCTTCATCTGGTTCTGACATCTTTCAGTGGGGCCCAGTAGTTTCTTGTTATTGTGCAGTCATTTCTGGTTACCACAGAAAATACATTCCTTTTCAGTACTCTTTTATTTATCTAATAAAATAAAATTCTGTTTAAAGTACAGAGTGGTTTTTCAGTTCAAAAAACATCGCAGTTCAGATATGGTCATGGTAGTCATTTCTCTGAGTGTTGGAGGCTGACCAAAGGCTCAAAAGGAGGGTGGAGTTTCAAATGTGAAACCCCCCAGATTCAGGTTTTTTTTAGTAGTGGTTGTCTTCATTGGGCTTTCTGTTCTGGTGGCCACTTCAATGCTTCTCTACCTCTTACACATGACAGCCCCAGGGTCAGTGATGAAAGTGWGAGGAAGCCAACTGGAAAGCTGCTTGAAAAGTTCTAACATTAAAGTCTATTAGTTGCTATGTTATTTGATAATATGCAAGTATTTTGTAAGAATATATCAGTAAAACATAGGATGTTCTGTATGGTTTTCTTTCCGTTTCCATAGTTTGTTAAGTGATTGCTTTGTGAAGCAAAAAAGTGAGGGAACAGCAAACTTTATTATATGTATATATRRTATGTATTGTATATTTAAAATGTCWATATATTTRTATAAAATATTATGTAATGATRTATATAAAATATGTAATACATAGTATATCTCCGCCTTTTTTGTTTTCTGTTTCATCTGTTTCTGTGAGGAAAACTTGAACAAGGTAGTTTCGACCTTTCCACTGTCATTAAAATGAGTATTGTAGCACAGAAGTGATGAGTATATTTAACTTCATAAACTAGTGCTACCAAAAGTGGGCACTGTAAAAAGTAAACAAGGAAGATGAGGGAAACATATGGAACTCCTGTAAAATGAGTTATTCATTAATCTTTTGTGTGGAGGACCTGTCAGAGTTCCTGTAGACCATAATCCTACAGTTTCAAAATCAATTGAGATATCTCTTTCTTTTCTTGCAAATGCCCTTTGGAAGGGGCTAGAAGATTCTGCTTATAAGCTTAAAGCAAGCAAGATATTAAATGTATAAACTGTTTTGAAGCCAATTAGAATAGTAGTATTATGACAAGAAATAGTGTTTATAACTATGGCAGATATTTCTGTATGGCAGACCTAGAGTGGGAAGGATGTTGTAGTTTTAAAATGGAAGCAACTAGTACAAGGGTTGAATAGTGTCTATCAGGGAAAAGGAATTATTTGAGCATGTATGGAAGTAATTAAAGAAATATGTAAGTTCTTATTCTTCACCTTTTAAACAGAAGAGATACAAAGGGGTAGCACACTTTATTATATTTAGAAGGACAGGCTACTAACCTATCAAAATACAACTTTTCTCTGTGTTCCTTGTTATGTTGTCTTAGTGACACAATGAAGTTATGGAGATCTGTGGATGGACATATTTTAAAAGCTGCGACTGTAGCAGCTGTCTTATTCTGTCTTAAATGGAATTGTGGTCAGTCTTAAAAGACACAAATGTATCAGTGGATCTCCTGACTGAGTCCGTATTTCTGTGGTATCAAAAAAGAATATGAAATCTCTAAAAATCTGTCTGAAATCTGTCAGTGTTTAAAACTGCTTAGAAGTGTAAAGCATGAAGTTTGAATTTATGTTGTCTAGCCACAGTTCCCTGTGTTATGTAGTTTTGGCATTTGGTGTGGAAACTCTGCACTTGAGCTTGCTCTTAACGCTTTTAACAGGCACAAGATTTTTTTGTCTGTTAGAATACTTTTTGCTATCAGAGGTTCCTCAGGCATAATATACCCAAAGATACTAGTCAAAGTCATTTGCTTCTCTCCAGCTATACATTGTGATTATCAAATATTGCAATAACCTTACAAGTGTTATAGTATAAACCAAAACTTAGCTATTAAAACCTACTGTTCCCAGTACCTGAGTCTCTGGACAAATTTCAATGAGAGTTAAGTCTTAGTTTTGCTTGTCAGGGTAGATACATTTCCTAATTATACTCAGAATATTCTCTATGAATTAAGTCTCTTAGCAGCTTTTAAATTTGGAGAAATCATGTCCTTGTAGGAAGTTTCTTCTTGCAGTATTTCAGTCTTGCTTTTTGATAAGCTTTGTGTTATAAAATTCAGTTCATGAAGACAGATGCCTTCAAATAATGTGTCATTCCACCTTTTTTTTATTAGTTAAGTGAAACTACAGAATCCTTTGCTGGCACAGCTAGGAAATAATAAGCACATTAGTGTGACTTTTTTAAGAAAATAAAGAAGTAATCATGGGCATGGATAGGCAGGAGACAGGCCAGTATAGACCATATATATTTGATTTCCAATTCTGTCTTATAGTAAAAGCTAGTTTAACCTCAGTGAGACAAAAGCACCTGGTTATAGCAATTTCACAAAAATGTTCCAATCTGTCCCAAATACATTATAAAGAGGTGCCAGATCCCTGATTACCAAATTCCAGAATCCATATGGCATTCATTGAACAAATACACTGGTCCACATTCCCTATTATTTCAGTGTGCTTGTCRAGTTCTCCAGGTAGCTGTGCGAATTATGATTAATTTTTTCTGGAACTCCATTTTTAATAAAAGTCTAAACAGGAAAGGGAAAAGTGTGATGTCTGTAACGTCTTCCCTCCATGTATTTGCAGCTCGTATTTGCAAACTCTTGACAATCTCAACTATCATGAGAAGCAAGATACTGTAAATGACTGGCTAAGGCCTCTTCCCCAATCGCCTTCCTCTTTTTTTTTTTTATTGATAAAGAGAAACAGATCCCTGCTATTTATTAAATGATGAATGAGGAAGCTCCTATGCTTGTGTTTTAGAAGATTRGTAAGGGTTGTGGAATGCATCAGGAGGATCTTATTTGCCCAATTAATAGCTAAGACAGATACATTTTCCTGCTATTGATGTTTTTKGRTTTTTTTTTCAGTAAGAGAAAACAATTTACCCCTTKTCAAAGACAACTGTAACTCCACAAGTGACCTGCTAAGTGATGTCTGGATATAAAGTTTTCATTTTTCTGGTGATGTGCCTGTTCTCTAGTACTAGGAAAAATCTAGAAGAAAGCAAATGATCTGTTCTAGTAGTTTGCAGTGTGAATGTAGATACTAAAATAAAGATAAATTGTGTAAAAAAATTTGTTCATTTAGGGGAAGAGTATTAGCAAATTGGTACTATTCAGGTGAATATACAAGTCTGATTGTGACAATGCATTGGCATGAACAGATTTGAATAATCACAAGTATAGTCTGGAAAAATAACTTTTTAWCAGGTAATAATAATATCAATCCTTCTCACAAACAGTTTGCTCTCAGTGTTGTATCCATCTCATGAGGAATTAAATGCTGTTTTTGCCAAACACATTGTTCTTTATGAATCAGTTAYGTGCCTGTACTGAATTTCAGATTAAGAAGTGATAGACAATCTGGAAAAAATAATTACATGTTCTCCCCTACGTACTTCTTTTAAAAAAGTCTCAGGTTAAAAAAATGACTGTAGCAATGAACTAGACCAGAGATAAACACACAGTGAAGGTGCATGCTCTTTGATCATTTTCCAAAGGTAGCCTACAAAGATGTTAAGCTGATAAAAATAGCTGTTACTTCAATATTGGAGTCATTCATGTGCCAGCACCACTTCAATTCCTTGCATGCCAGTACCTTAGAGTTACTGATATTATYTTATATATTTAATTATATGTCAATAGTTTTCCATTGCATCAGTTCTTTCACAACTAGGGATCTCTGTCCCTAAATCTTYAGAGTGACTGGCATTTTATTTGCAGTTATTTTGATTCACTCAGGTACCACAGAGGGTGGCAGCAGAGCCTCTCTCACAGATACACTCAGGCTTCTGACCCAAGGGGAGAATCCAAGCTCGGGTCATTTCTAGGAGCAGAAGAGATGCAGGGAGTAAACACCCACTGTTGTGTTATCCAGTCAAGCTTCTRGTTGAAAAATCCTATTGAAAGACTRTTTTGTCCTTGCAATTCTAATTTTACTGCCTCTTTACTGTAATCRAGGATCAGGTAATAATATAAACCATATCCTCTAACTGTCTGTATCYACAGGCCCATTTTATTAATAATATTAGGTATGCAGCTCTTAAATTCCTTTTCTATTACATGATAAATTCCATAGTATTATGTGATCAATTTACTGTAACGCTTAACTAGTACACTTTACCAGAAATCAGCAGTGTGCAACAGAAAATGTAGCAATCAAATTCTGAATTTTGTCTTGAACTGCACCTTCCTATTATATTTCTTCCTCTGGGAAGAAGGTTCAGGATGAATGCTCAGACCTGGGTTATTCACAAACACTCTAATCCCAGCATTTGATAAAGCACTATTTCAATTTTTGGCAATTGTCATGAGTTTTAAATCCCACCGCAAAGATTGTTTGAATGTTTGCCTAAGAATAATTTCCAGGAATGAAATATGTACTGCTTTTACCTGCACATTTGTATCATTGTTCCTCTTATGGTGTGTTGGACTCAGAACAGGAAATCATAATTGAGGTCTTGAGTTCCTGTGCAGAGTTCTTCTCTCAAAATAAAGTTAGCAATGGAAGAAAATTACCATGTGCTTTCTATCGTGCATAATAAATATTACACCCATTAAAATAAGCTAACAATGCAAGACTAATTGCTATATGATTCAATTTTCCATTCAATGCATAGGTAAATACTTGGTTTTAATGCTGAATAACTGGGGAAAAATGTATTTGTTTTGCTCTCTTAGAAGGAGATAATGAATCTTCTTTAAAGACCAGTGGGCTGAAATGTGAAAGCAGCCTCTCTTTCCAATACTTATAGTCAGTGGAGTCATTAATATTTYCTTATTAATGTAAATGAGCTAGGTAAGAACAATTGATTTCCTCTAGGAATTAATTGGGCATGATCAATCCCTAAAACAAGTGTGACAACAAGGTCGTTCATCAGCTGCTTAATGCTGCAATAGCCTAAGCTTGCCCTTTCAGCTGGGAAAAGATGCCATGCCCTGGAGAAAAGGCTTTTAAATCATTGTGCTATTGACAGAAAAAAAAAATGTGTACTGTTGTCTCTCACAAACTCATCATTCTTAATGCTGAGGTGAAAGTTGCTGAGTTCAGGTATTTTGTAATTTGCCTTGCTCAAGCTTTAGTTTTTAGGGTAAAAATATAAAGTATGTATAGGAAACTGTGGGTCTCATCAGTTATGAGGGGAGCTTCAGGCATTGGAAGTGATATGCAAACAAATGTCATAATTTAATTGATGTCTAAAACTTTTGAGGAAGATTATAGTGTTTTTCAATTATACCAATGAAATAATCTGACCCATCACTCATTTGTTTGCTCCAAATTAGTTTGAACACTGAATTCACCTCCAGTTTGCCAGTATTTTGCTTTTTTGTTAAGGGGTTTTCTCTCTCCCTAATGCAACAAAAGCACCTTCCCTTTTATTCTTCATAAATGTGTACAAAATCCTGCTCAGCTTAAAAGATAATATGCATCAAGGGAACACTAGGGTGACCATAATGCAGAAAATAATTTCTAGAAGGTAAAACTAGAATTTCTTAGTGTACTGCTGAAGTAGTCAAGTACTTTCCCTTATTTTCAAATGACTCAAAATTCAATGAGGAGTCACTCCCTCCCACCACCTGCAAATGGCATATGAAACTGTCATTTAACCCAAAAAGCACAAATAAGATCCAGTAGCAGGAAATGAGACCTTAAAACTGTTTAAAGAAAGATTCTGTTTTCTGTAACGATATTATTGTCAAATTGGTGGAATAATTTGTCGACACCTTTTGTGGCATTCACTGCTTACTTGCAATTCTTTGCAGAGACTTGGTGTGTTTTTAAAACATGCTTTTTTATTTCAAGCAAAAGGTTTTTTCTGCTTGTAGGACCAATCCTGGCATGGAAAAAGCAAGGAAGAAAAAAGAAACTTCCCCATCATGCTGTTTCCCACCTCCTGAGCCTGCTCTGTGAGCAGTGAACACGAGAGCATCGTGTGGAGCACGTGGCTCAAAAGCAGAAAACTGCAGCTGGAACGTCCTGATGTGATCATTGTTGAAGACTGTTGGAGTCCATCCAGTAAAAGTGAAAAAAGTTTTATCTGGATCCGACTTAACACAGCTTCCTTTTAAAAGTAGTTGRATTTGTGGCACTGGCTGTAACTGAGCTAGGTAGAGCATGAATTCTGGTGTGAAATGCAGCAGACAACATCAACTCCAAAGTAGGAAGAAACACTGAACTAATTTTTTTAAGGCCATACAAATGTTAGCACCATCCATTCCTATCAATGGAATTTATTATGTAAAAAAAAAACCTGTTTAAGTGACTGAGGAATGATTCCTATGGTGTTAAGTCTAGTAACATAAAATTCTCATCTTCACACCTTGCATCTATGTCATCTTCTAAGGTTTTCTCTTCATCCTGTGTCTTTCTACATATGACAATTTTTAYACCTTTTTAATCTGAGAGGGGAGAAAATGACATAAACAACTCCTGTCTGCATTTGGTGATGTCCAAAATGTGTTGCTGACGCTGCCAGTTCAAGACTGGTTGGAAAAGTGAAATAAATTACAAAGGGMTAAGAGGAGCAATTACAGGAGGTGCATTATCCAAACATGTGTACAATCTCAACTGGTCACTGGCCATCTGCTGGATCTGGAATTGCTACAGTGACTCTCAGGTAATGGTGAGCAGCATTTGCCACTAATTACAACAGGAAAACAACGGACCCCGTGCACGGCACTGACAAATTGCTCCCAGTGGTATCTCAGCTATTCCACTGTTGTCATTACAGCCTCTAGCAAAGTCAGGATATTTGAAAAGAGTGTCTGCAACCTRTTAAAGATATTATATCCCTATTTATAGGCCAGGTCCACGAATAGAAAATTCCAGCAGAGAATGTTTACTTGAGAAATTTTGGAATATGGAGCTTTTAAAGGCAGGTATGTTTATTTTATGGGCCAGGTATTTAGAAAAAAAGCAATTAAAGCCACCTTGCTCATTAACCTTTCAGTTCCTCGTAGAGCACTTTAAGCCCAAGAAAGTGATTGCATTTTGATTTGTAATGCTTCAGTGAGCTGGCCCTCTTCTCTGCCTGTGTGTGCATTGTATTAGAGYGTGCTCTCTAAACACTTGCATGTGTTTTTGTTTCACCACAATTTCACCAATGTGCTGATCTAAACTTTTAGAGCTCATGGATTCCAAATGCCTTTTACCTTGTGCTTTGTTCAGTCCTTTTTAGGTTTACTTTGCAAAGCTATAACAAATGCCATAACTGCATCATCGTGGTTATTGCTACTCAACAAATTATAAGCAATACCAATTTGAGACAATGATTTCTAGAAAAATAGTTTGACTTTTGCACGATAAATTTGGAAGAAATGACAGCGTGAGTATTATTTCTCAATCACTGAGTATGGTGAGCACAAGTGAACAAATTCTTACTCCTTTTACAAGGTATCTGAGGTGAGGGAAAATACCAACCTATGTCCCGTGCAGTTGGCTTAAGAAATGGATTAGCTGAGTCAGAAATCTTTATTTTAAAACAGTGTATGTTTTAGCAAAAGAGATCTTGAAAACTATTTGGGTTTTCAGAAGCTAATGAGAATGTTTGTTGCAGAGATTATGCTCTGATGTTAATCTTTCAATTTTCTTCCAACAGCAATTRAAAATAATAGATAAAAAGAAACATAAAATGTAAAATAATGTTTTTTCTTTTTTTTCTGTCTTCTAGGTAGAGAAAAATAACCCATGTGTGGGATGAAGTTTTATCCTTCAGCCTTGACAAAGGCATATCCAAATAAACCTAAAATACTGAGYTTTTAAAATGCAAATGTTGCTCATCATCTTGGCAGCTGTGACGTACAACCGTAACACACCTGATGTGTCCCTGTCACCACAAAAGCTTCAGACACAGCRGCATTTTACTCTTTATGTGGAAAATCATGACTTCAGTGATTGGAGAACACTGCACATGGATGTGAGGTAAAAAGTTCACCCACTGCTCAAAGTCTAGAAGGTACTTTTTTCCAGCAATGTCTGAAGAGAACTTAGATTTCACTTCTTTTTGTATTTAGGTTCATATTTTGTAGTGTGAGTTGTCACTGCAAATGTTGGCAGTTATTTTTTTAGTCTCCCTTTTGAGCCCACYGCATGCATACAGCATGATTTCAATGGTTTGGTCCAACTAAAGCAACTGGTTGAGAGAAGAAAGTCTATGATACGTAATGGTAAAAACAGAAATTTCATGTTATATGAATTGCCATGCCATCTGTGTTATTTTTAATACTTTTTTTACAAAATTTCAGTCTATAGGCCTGCCTGTWCTCATGGACATAGCAAATTTTTTTAAGGAAAAGTGACTGTAGCAGCATTTTTACCCCTAAAACATGTTTTTTGACAGTGAAATTAATGATTTAAATGTAAAATACACTCACTTAAGAGTTATTATCCAAAATTTACGTCTTTCAACTAAGTTCTAAAGAAAGTAAATAAATGTTGGTGTCAGTCTGTTGAGTGAAGTACGGAGCAATCAAACCGTGCAGAGTGATACACGGAGTTTGTGGCAGGTATTTATATTCCTGGGTCTGACTGCCAATCTGTCCTTGTTTAATTAGGAGMTTGAGATGTTTTGAATGTTTCAAAAGCAATGTTTAAGAAAAAGCAAGCAGCCATTTGATATTACCAACAGAACTGCTCAACGTGCACTGTTGTAAATAGGTGACTTTCTTATTCCTTTGGCACTYGTGCAGTAAAATGTAATTAACTTCACATGAAGCAAATGGAAAATGGTAGCTTTCCCACCACAATGAAATGCTGAAATCTGAATGAGTGATGAAGCCTTTAGAACCAGTGGCAAACCAAGAGAGTGATCTGCCCTGCAGGAGCAGGGAAAAGCAATAATGTTCGTGTCCCATCTGTCAGGAAGGTGTAGGAGACATTTCTTGTTACATAATGACTGTCCCATCCGCTGAAATATTGCGGGGGATTAGAAAATACCTTGCATAATTTATATATGCACCGTGTCTGTTGTGGAGCCATGCATTACCCTTCCCACAGACTGATTGCACTGACATTCGGAGCATGGTTTATGTGGGTAACATAATACTCTCAAATTATATCTGCTGTGAGCCAATAAAATTAGTATGGGGTAGTTAGGCAATGGCCTCATAGCAGCTAAACCAACAAAGGTTTATAAAATACTTCTCTCCTAATTTTTCATGGGGCAGTCATTAGTTTTTCGGTTTTTTTCTTTTCTTTTTTTTTTTTCTCCTTAGCTTTATGGATGAAAGGCAGTATTAAAAACCAGCTCGGTTACTAGCCAACATGCTGCTGTTCTCAGGCATATATGGAGTTTAATTTTATCTCTTCTAGGCATACATGAATTTCTGTGATTCACTAACTGCATTTTCAGCTGTACCATGGTTATTTCAGACCACTAGGCCAACACACCTACAGCTAAGGGGGCAAAATTTACTAAACAATTCATAATATGGCTTTTAGCAGCTCTTTATGGCATTTAATTATTGTTTAGTATTCTTTATTTCAGTGATTCATGAAAATTGAGCTCTGTTTATTTTATTTCCTTGAGGTTTTTAACCAAGAATAGTAATTTTGCTGGGGTTTTGCCTCTTTCCTGCAAGACCTATGGTGAATTCAAATATTCAAGTACTTTGATTGAAATGTTTCCTTTTCTGCTTGTTTTAACATGACACACAGAGTTGATTACCTTTGCTTACATGCATTTTGGAATATTGATAGTTCAGTTTTGCGAAGTTATAGTTTTTATAAGGATTTTATCTGAAATTATTTCTGTAACAAGGTCTTGTTCCTAAGATATCATACTACTTGAATCATAATAATGAATTAAAAAYTGAAGACTTTCTGCTAGAATGCTGCTCTTTGTAATGCAACAAAAGGGAGAGGCAGAAAAAAAAATCTGTTTCCAAACAGAATCTGTAACAGATGAAGAAGGAAAAATCTGGATAGTAGTGAGGTGCTCTGCAAAAGAGATGTAACAGCAGTGGAGGCACCACTCTTACTGTTTTAAAACCATTCATGAGTACAGGAGCTCTTTGCAAACCTCTCCCCCTATGGATATGTGAAAATGTTATTTATCTTGAAAACGAACGTCTAAAAAATTTACATGTTTCTTTCAAAAATAATAACATGAACACTCTGACAGTTCTCTGTGTTCACGAAGACCCATCCCCTAATTTAGAGAGCTTAGTTGCTTTAAAAAGAAACTCCTTTCCCTGGCTATGGAAAACAAAGAGGTATTCAGCAGTGGTTAAGAGGCATTTGGAATTCTGCATGTAACCTGAGAATCCCTCGAGCAGAATGGAGGGACCATGCAGTCAGTGCCTCATATTCCTACTTGCCTACAGGGATATAGTTATGCAATTTTAAATGCTCTTTTTATTAAACTCATAATATTTTCCTTATTAATTCTGTAATGTTTCAAAGAATATTCTTGCGTGTGTTTACATTGAGATAGCGAAGTGTATATAATTTTAAACTTAAATTTTTATTAAGCATTCAATACTTGAAAAATGTTTTTCARTCCCAAACTGAAGAATATTTAACTATTGGATGTGCAAACATAATGAAGAAAAAGATGGGAAAAAATGTTTGCAAAAACTCAGGAGCAAAATGTTCTCTGCACTTGTTCACGATTTTATGGTATTCTCTGAGGCAATTCCAGAGCAAAGCAAGAACCAATTCAGAGTGGCTAATTCCTCTTACTCAGASCAGAGGAATCCTATTTTTACACCAGCTATGTTTGCTTTCCATGTTCACAGAGATCTCTAAATGTCCATTTTGTTGGGGTTTTTTTTCCCCTGTAATTCAGCATCGATTTGTTAAGTGCTGTGRGAGGACGGTCACTGGAGCACATCCCATTGTGGAGCAGTCCCTGCCAAAACCCATCATCTGGCATTTTTACCTGCTGTGGATTCCCCATTCCCAGGAAATCAGTGTTTATCTTTCTAGCTCAGGCTCTTGAGCCTTTTTTTTTAAAGAGTGGGAGAACAGGTTTATAGTGATTTATGTCAGAAATTACATAGCACAGAAGTAGGCTGTTAGAAATAAATATTAAGATGTGGTGTGGATAGTATTCAGTGTAATTCAGTGCTCTTTATTTAATAACTTCTGATATGAAATGATTTGCTGAAATACCAGACATTCATTCTGTGTCTGTCAGACACAAATGTGTCCCWTTCACAATTCAATCCCAAGCAATGCTTTTATATTAGAAACCATCAAGGCAGGAAGTTCTTCATGTGGATTATTGTAGTGTTTATTTTACTAAAGTCTGATGGTCAAACTCAGGCCTAGTATGAATCAATGAAGTTTAAGGGGAAAAAAAAGAAAATTTCATCCTATTTTTTGAGGTTTGTTTGAATAAAATCACGAAGAAAAATGAATTTGAAAACCAAAATTGCTTTAAATGTTTAAAAGATAGACTTTTCTAGCTATTGCTGCACAGCAATTTTTAGTTTTGAGTCTTTATGAAAGAACAATCTCTTTTATCTTCCAGAAAGTGAACATTGCAATAGTTCCTTTTGCCACTGGGCTGGGACACAGCCACCRAGGGACATTTGCCTGGCATCTCTCTGCTTATGCTGCACCTTTACAAACAACTGTTCATAACTTCTCATCTCTCAGCTGCATTATAAACACTTTAGGGTTCCCAGCTGCCCTGTGCTTTTACAAACATCTTAAAATTATGAGCTTACTGGCACACAGCTGGGTGAATGCAGTTATGAATGGTTTATACTCCAGGAAAATATCTGAATAGCATCAGAATTCTTTACCTGTTGAAGTCATCTAATGTCAGCAAAGCAGAGCCTGCAGATATTTTTTTTTTTCCCACTATTGCCACTGTGTTTTTCCTTTCATAGCTCTGTGAAACTGCCTTGTGTCATCATCTTCTCTGARTTGTAAAGAGCAAACATCTCAAATGTGTCCATCTGCTGTGGGTTCGTAGCRAGAGGTGATGAAGGAACAAGAAAATGATGGCTGTGGGCTGATTTATAGCACAGAGTGCTTTCCAGGTTTTGTTCAGTGAAAYTTTTAGGATAGCTGCCTGTTGGGGAGGATGCCATAAAAAAATGCTGTTTCTCTCCTTGCTGGATGGCCCAGGGAAGTTTTCAGTGGGAAGTACAGAATCTTGCTCCTGGAAGGTCTGTGCACACTCAGATCATGGCTTCTTGTGCAATCCTTGCACAGTTAGAAAAGCAAAAAAAAAAAGGATGGATATCTTGAAAGCAGCTGTGAGTTATCCTTGCATAGCTGAAATCAATACAATTGCATGTATCACTCCCTCAGAGCTGTCTGCTGGCACATTTCTACATCAGAGAATATTTAGAATCTTAATCTTTCACAGATTTCTTCATTTTTACAGGTTTAAGATCCATGATAATTTAGTACTTAGTTTGAATATCAAGTTACAATTTTTTTTTTTTGGTACATCTATGTCATAAAATATGGCGTGTTATTTTCGAACTTCATTGTCTACCTGACTTGCTTTTTGTTAATTTGAATGATCAACTCCTTGGGGCCGAAGAGTTGTTCTAAAGTTTCACAGCATTGAGTGCAATGATAGAGATTGAGTATGTGGAGCTGTGATGAACTGCATCCTCTCTGGCACMAAGTCAAGAAAATTCAGTTTCTGGTTTTAGCAGTTCATGAACCGCCTTTTGTTTTGACTGATGATGTATTCTTTCTTTTCAGACATCTGGGAGACTCTGGGTATCTGTAGAAAAACCACACTTCCCCTCTCCCTCAGATGGTGTTCTCTCACCTAACGCTCRTCTCTGGGTTTGACACCACCTCAGAACTCTCCATGTTGATAATAAATCGCCTGCAGAATGACAGAAATGAATTGTAGGCAGTATAGACACGAAAAACTTCTGTCAGCCAGTCAGTCACCTGATGTAGGCAGAATTTAATTTAATTTTYACTCTATTTGGCTCATTTTCCTGCAGAAACTCGCTCATCACATCACATTKGACTAATGGACATCCAGTCTTTTGGCAAACGTGGTTTTTCTCCTCTGGCTTTATCACCAGGAGTGTCTCTCCTTACTCAAATGGCGCCCATTGGCCAAAAACAATGCAAACAGACAGATCTCATGGCCTGTAACCTGTGCTTATTTTCATTTTGGAAGCAAAATCATAGAAAAAGCCGTTTTTCTTCTCTAATGCAATTTAAAAGACTGAGGTAGATCTTTACAGGAGCCTTTCAAACACATCCCTGCCTATTGGGTTTTACCTCATGTAGATGTTGCTCCAACAGCTGTCTTCTGTCTTCCCTTCCAAAACATCTTTCTGGTGAGAGGAACTTTGTGCYAGGACCAAGATCAAGTGTACAGTCAAAAATATTCATTCATATTTAGTTTTGCTGTCAGTTTTCAGGTTAAAAATGTTTATTTAATAAAGAAATATTTCAAGTACATGTGCATATGTCCATAATTTGTAACTAAACACAGGGATTTTTTGATGTGTTCATTAATTTACAGGCTTACTAATAGATATAATAATTTTTTATTAATAGTTTAATGATAAATAGTATAATTTATTATATTGATAAGGTTACTTTATTAGGCTGAAGTAACCAGGAAAGAGTAGTGGCTCATGCTTGCAGCATAATAATTCTGAAAACAAATACGATTGCCTCAGGCCTGCCATCGGTCTTAGACAGATGACAAGCATTATGAAGTAAATAATCAMAATTTTTACTACCCTTGGCACAGGTACTTGGAAAATACATTCAGTATTCTGACTTTCCCCCTCRCTTTCCACGGTGTTTTCTCTACAAACATTCTGCCAAATGTAGAGAAAATTCCACTCACCACTTGTTTGATTCTCCTCTCATGCTCGGATCTGTTCTGCACCTGTATGGTTTTATTTTTTTGTTCATGCTGTGCCCTTGCAGGTTGGAGACAATTTATTAACTGTGGTTGTTCAGAGATATTTCATACAAGCAGCTCTTTCTTGATGTGGGGCTTTGGTCTTCCAGAGCTGTGGCAAAAAAATATAAAATTTTGTTTGGTGACAAGCAGAGCTASAGAGCTGCAGGCTTACATAAGCATGGGGGGTAACCACCAACCCTTTTCAGAAAGAGTCTGAATTATACWCTGAAAAGTGAGTTTTAAAATACAGATGAAGTCTGTGTTCTAACACACTATTTAATGTCTGTTGGTTTGTTGTTTTCTTAACCTGCAAAATGTCTGTAATACGTTCTGTGCTCCCCAGGGAGCTGTGAATCCAAATGAATTTATTGCAGCTTGCTTTGGAATGTTCAAATGTTACAAAAATACCTTTGATCAATGAAACAATCCTTTTGTTTTCTGAAATATTGGGGAAAAGAGTGTTTTTGGGTGTATCTTGTCAGGTTCAGTATACATTCCTGGTAATGTATGAAAACTCACTTAAAACATTTTACAGCATTTGTTCAGAGCTTTTTTTTACCTTATAACTTCAAAATCTGTTTAGCATAAAAATTTCTTACTTTCAGTATTACTATTCTGATTTATCTTGTGTGTTGGTTAAACTAAAAGCATAATTTATTCTTTCATGGTGGTTAAATGCACAGGTGACTAAAAATTCAATAATTCTGCTTTTTCAGAGGAAAGAAGAACAAGTGTATATTAAGATGAGACTGTAAATCTTAACTTCAGCTTGACCTGGGAGAAGGTTGATTACAAATGAACTAATTCACTTACATTTTCAGCAAAGAAAAACTGAAGTTAAATTTTTTTGGTTCAAGATGCTTCACGTTTTGAGGTTTTTCCTGCCATATATAATCCAATTGATAAATAAATATGATATTCAAACTCTGATTGAATCAGTTTTTTATCACTCTGAGATTCACAATCAGATTCATGGGTAAATAGGCCATTTTGAGGGAATATAAGGTATCTAATACAGTTACCAGATAGCTGAACCTTTCGTCATAGACCTTACACTGTAAGTGAACAGATGAAATGACCTTTTAATGCAGATTTAAATTCCAGAATTCATGTCATTTCAGGTCTTTTCCACTGAGAACTATCTTAGACAGCACAACTCATGCGGCCTCTTGTTTTGAAAGAAAACAATTAATGCAAAAACCCAGGAGATAGAAAATGTTCATTTTCCCTAAGCAATATGAAGTTATTTATCTTGAATTCCTCTTCCAGAAGACACTCTAATATTGGTAAATTCTCCAGTAGGAAGTTCTGGAGCCCCCAAAATAACAGGGTAGTGAAGAACCTTCTTAAAAATCTTTTTTCTCAGACTTTCACATTGTTGTAGAATTATCCATGAAATGCAGTACCAACAGAATTTTATATTTGGAGGGGGAAAACCCAAACAAGGGATAGAATAATTTGATAATCCTTTGCATTTTGAAGAGGAAAGGGAGAAAAATAAGATTTGCTGCAAAAGTTCCGTTTGTAACTTCAGAAGTTCAGTATTATCAGAGTGGAGGCGTTTAAATAAAGGAAAAAATATAAGTGTTATAATATTACACAATAAAAAAATAGATAATTGCAATGCCTTTAATATTTAAAATTCTTCTCTGAAAGTCTGAGATGCAGAAAAATAGATAAAATACTAGGCTCATCTCTTTGTTGTGATTTTAATACCATTGGAAACAGGACTATGCTGTCCCATATTGGAAGGAAGGATTATGAGATCACAAAGATATGACAGTCCCTGGGAGCCAAATTCTTATAGTTCCTGCATTAAAGAATCAAAGTGTTTGCAAAGTTTGTGTCATGCTTCCTCTTCCTTGCAGAGCCATGTAATCCCATTTTTGGGTGAATGCAAGCCTGGCCCATCTTTCACCATTTTTCTTCCTGCTCTTTCTCTAAAAGCTACAATTCATGAAGTCACTGGTAACAGCTTTGTTTCCTTTATGTTCTTTCTGGTTTTAGTAGGTAAAAGAATTTTCAGCTGGTTGGTTGGTTGGTTGGTTGGTTGGTTGGTTGGTTGGTTGGTTGGTTGGTTGGGGAGTTCTTTTGTTGTTGTGTGGGTTTGAGATTGGTAACGGCAAACGCCATTCCCTGAAACAGGAAAAAAAAAAAAAAAAAGATCTTGGGTTTCTAAACCAGACAATTGCTATTCATAGAAACAAGTTTTCAGCCAATAAATACCGTGGAAGCCTGGATGGAAAGGTCACTACTGCGATAGCCAGTCAGGGTCTGGTTTTTTAATGGAAGTGGTATTATGTGTCTTTGCTGCATAATGTGTTTTGCTGGAAGGTGAAGCCGTACAGCAGCGAGCTTTCTCCAGAGGCCAATTCTCCTGGCTTTATGTCCAAGACAGGCTTCAGCAGTAAATGGCTTTAAGCTTGTCAAAGAAAGGTTATTAAAAATGTTCCTGCCTTTCAGTCTCCGCACTCAATAGGCACAAAAATTCAATACTACGGGGATTTTTTTTTTCTCTATTTAGTCATGTCATTTGGCATTTTGCCTGTAACTAAAAATGAGATACCATCTGGTTTGGGCTCGCTAATGATTCTGCATTGTTACTCAAACTGGTTCACTGGTTTATTGTTAGCACTAAAGTAAGAAACTTGCTTTCTGCTAATTGCACCTTGGCTACTATGGTTTGTTGAGATTTTTAAATCTCGGTGATTTCTGGAGGTGCTGATTTGAAATCACTGTTCCTCTGTGCTCACAGACTTCTGTGCTCATGCTCTGGGTAATGTTGGGTTTTGCTGCCTTGACACAGTTCTTTTATCACAATAATTTATATCACAATAGTTTATAATGTGTAATCCACCTCATCTGCCTTAGGGCCTTTAGGAATTCACTGATTTCKGGTGTGAGTGGAAGTTAAAATGCAGGTKCTGARCRCAGAGTTGCTGCTTCACTGAGCACRGCCATGGGGTAAAATCAAAGGTGAGGGGATATTTGGGGCTCCCTGCAATGACAGCCCTTGGCACAGGAGCTGTGAGCACATTGCATCTGTCAGGACAGGATTTAATTCGGCTACAGGAGCCTCCCACAGCCCTGTGCACGATGCCTACGTAAAGAAACCCTCCAGAACAACAGCATCTCCCCAATGCTCTGTRCTCTGCAAATCTGGAAGCTGTTCCTACACCTACAGCTGCTCCTGTGACCATTTGTTGACTGCCAAAGATTCTGAACTGTTGTAGAAACCTCCTGGATGTGGATCAGTGGCTTTGTTCCTCCCCACAGAGGGATTTTATCAGCAAGAGGCAGCGTCTCTGTGACACTGAGCAGCTTTTGCCGGGCTGGGGTGGGTTTGTTCCCAAATCCCACCCATTGGGGGACATCATGACATTCCTTGACAAAGCTTTATGGTSTCCTGATCACAGTGGAAACCCAGCACAACTGAATATTAATGTAAGCTGGAGAGCTTTTCTTTT
The DNA here is from genome assembly GCF_030028575.1 of Malurus melanocephalus. NCBI lineage: Eukaryota > Metazoa > Chordata > Aves > Passeriformes > Maluridae > Malurus > Malurus melanocephalus. The sequence continues at coordinate 185,414 of NW_026623812.1, read as the reverse complement.
TCTGATGACGCCGCTGCAATCCAGACTCAAAGCKCATCTTGACCTGCAGGAGCGTGGGGAAAAGTATTTCTCTCCAAGATGATTTCCAAAAGAAGTATTAGAAAGCATTAAGACACTGTGTTATGTGATTGACAGATCTGGGAGCAGCATTTTTCTTGAAAATAACGAGCAAGGGCTTTTTATTATTATTATTATCAGAGCTGGGGTGAGTGCCTGTACTCACAAGATGAATTCAAACCCTTCAAACACTGTCTGGGACTTTGAGAAAAGTCAATTATGGTATCAGACCACTGACACCTTGAAAAACAATTGTTTCTCGTAATGGAAACCAAGATGTTTCTCTCATCATGAAAATGATTTTGGGAGGTTCTTGCCCTGGCTGCTTCAGAACGCATGAGGGCCAAAACCCAAATCGTTTTTTTTTTTTTTTATCTTATGTTCTAGCTACTGAGCAGTGCAGCAAAGTAATCTAAAAACAGTCCTGTGGGACCAAAATCGACAAGTACAGGAAAGAAACTTCAGAGTTTTACAAGCAGCACSGTTCTCAGAAGGTCTGAAAGCCATGAAACTGGTGAGATGTGTCAGTCTGCACTTGTGTGTTACTTCTGGAATATTCCATTGTCTTGGTGCTGTGATAGAGGTGGWAATGGCTTCATGATGTTCTGATAAAATATGGATAGAGCACTTGAGTGCAGAACAGGAACTGTTTCAAATTCCTGGAGTTTAAAGCTTCTGAGTTATACCTTTCAAATATTTTAGCTGCGTTGTTTTTTCCCTCTGGTTTGCAGTAATGAAGTACACGTGTATAACCATTTACAAGGAAAATTGCTGTTTGTAGGGGGATTCTTTAAARCTTTTGGTAGCATTTGCATGTAAAACCATTCAGAATGGTATGAAAGCATGCTCTGCCTTTAGCTGTGACCATTTTCAGCAGCTGCACAGCAAAAAAAAACCGAGATGGGCTTTGATTCAGGTATATTGTGGTTAGAAATTGAAAGGTTTTATTGCAACTCCTTCATCCCAAGTTGGTATTTGTACTTTTGCCTCTAAGGCCTTGTTTTTAGACTCTTAATTTTTAGAGGAATCATAACACAGCTCTGTGTAGGTTTCAAAAAAAAGTTTGGTGGCATCTTTGATGACACAAAAAATGTCTCTATTCACTTCTTTTTTTTCCTGAACAAGCCCARGCCACACCTATCACACAAGATATGAATAACTTACAATATCACATTTTTAATGCATATTGCTTTTGGTTTCTTTAGTTTGCTTAATGACACTCACATTATTCCTAGCTTAGAGCAGAAATGCTTTTATTTGGCCAAATGTAAGCAACAGAAATTGTGAATATATATTATTCCAGATATCAAATTCAACTCATCTTATTATACTTCAATTCTGTTTTCTTTTCCTATGATTATTGTGGGAAACTTAATGACATAATGACTCTTTACTAACACAAGAAACCTTAAGAGAGTATGGGTTGAATATGAAATTGTTGGGAACTTGTTTTAGGAACATGATCATCATCATGTTATTGAAAATAAAAGTCACTTCAGTGACTGACTGACTTAGATTTCAGCATGTTTTTGTTGAATATAAGACAAGTCCCAACAGATATCCTTAATGATGAATTCATTGTCTAAAATACATTTAGAAGACGCATCTATTAGCATCCCAAAAGACATATTTGTTACAATGGAGAATTTAAAGAATAATTCACAAGGGGAAAGAAAAAAGTTTGCAAACAAGCTGTACTTCTGCTGATGGAAAGGTCTAATAACTTTTGAATGAAGTAGCTGAAAATATTTTCAGACTGGTTAATGGTAAATTGAACAGGATCCAAAAGGGAGAGGCCAAGTTCCATGAAAAAAGACTGTGGAAAACCAAAGTGGAGAAATTTAACAAACTGTGACCACAGAAATAAACACGTGAGATCTATCACATGAAATGCCAATGATAAGCACAAAATACATTAATTAATGGGATTTGTAACATGAATCAGAGAAAGCTGAGGTGCAAGTATTAGCACAGAAGTTGAGAAAAGGTGATGGAGGAGAAGAATGGGGGCAAAGAGGAGAGTGGAATGAAAAGGGACTGAAGATAAATGTGTTCAGAGTACTCCCYGTAGGTTTTATATCTCTTAGATATCCATCAGAACAAAACATTCTGGTTCAAGCTGAGCTTGGTGGATGCATTAAAGGCACCAAAGGAGGAAAACACCAGCCCAGAGGGGTGAAGGTGCCAGAATCTGTAATTAAACAGGGAAAGCAACAAAAGGAAGTCACAATTTTCTCAGCTGAGGATGTGAAATCTCACCACAGCCATGAGGAAGGACACGTGGGACTTTGCTATAATACATCTCACTGAGGTTCCTGAAGCTTTTCACCAAAATGAAATGTAACATCTCGGTTTGGGCAACAAAGCTCATTTTGCCCTAATGCGACTGCTATTCCCAGGAAATATATTCATGAACATTCATCCAATATTCTCAAGCATCAGAATCCATCTTGTGCCATGCAGCAGTTTTTAAACACGGGTTCATCTCAGAGCCCTTTAGAAAAAACACCCTGGGCTGGAGTGATTGCTGTAAATAAATTTGCCACAAAAAGAAGCGTCTTTCTGTGTGTTCTCAGGCTAAGATGTGTGCTTTCACTGAGAAGGATTCTTCATTGGACAAGCACTGAAGAGCAGAGGAATTCAGGAAAACTCAGGCCTAATCCAACTTTGCTATGAGGCAGTGAAAGGAATTTGGTCAAGTAATTTCATCTTCCTGCAGCTCAGTTTCAGTGTCTGTGAACCAGGGGTGTAGTGCCATCCATCTGAGGTGCTTTTAGCTGAGAAATTCAATTTTCCTTGTASATGGGTACCCTCTCCATCTTCTCAGAATATTTGATATTTCTACCTAATAACTCCTCATWTAACCATTTAAGATAAATAAGTGACATTTTAGTTAAAAAAATGTTCTGYAAGCAATGGCGGTCTTGCACATACAACATTTTCATGCAATTTTGTCACTACTTTTTAATTTTAAAACTTCAGGGTATCATACTGACTTACGGTTTTGTTGCTTTTTCAGCAAATATAGAACGACTGTAAATTTTCGCTTTCTCTCTTTCATGAGTTTTTCTCTGGTTTAATTTATGAGTGTTTGGGTAATTTTTGGTCAGCATGCACTCACGATTTCTCTTCCCTTCCCATGTTATAGTCCTTTGGCTGCTCAAATATTTTAATCTCCATGTGAATATCCCTGGTTGCATGCAAGAGTTTACCCAATTGTGCTCTGTATTTACCTGGTACATCAGATATTTACTGGCAGTCATCAGTTATAAAACCCTGCCTGGCACAAGCTCCAAGGGTGGGGAGTTCTGGAGTATAAATCAGCAGGATTTGGATCTTAAATCAGCAGGATTTGGATCTAAAGCTCCTTGCCTGTGCTGGGATGAAGCCTTAAATCTGAATTCTGACTACAGGAGATCTCTGATCAAGGGTTCTTTGTCTTTTATTGACACTTAGAAATGCTTCACTTCCCTCCACCAAGTGAGAATATTTGGCACCTACAATGTAGGACCTTTTATTTACCTGTGCATCCAGAAAAAAATAAAATAATTTGAATTACCAAAACCATTGTACATCTCAGTGTTCTGCCACTAGAGTGCACCAGAATGTTTGATTGTAATGGACTGATTGCAGCGACTTCCCTGGCCTTAAAATTGTGTTCTTTTATGTTGTACAGGTCTCTTCTAAAACATCTGCGTGATTTTAACCTCTTTTTTAATGTAAATGTCTGATGGGAAAATATCTGCTTCTACACATATCAGAAAGTGTAACTTGGGTTTTGGGCTTGCAATAGTTAAACCCAGTTTCTCTCACAGTTCTTCCCCCAAAAGCCCAAAGAACTCTCCAATTCTGCCAATTTCAAGCTCTTGAGTTTGCAGCACTTGGTTTTATTGAGTGAGCRTAAAGTGGAAAACACAAATTATGATTAGAGACAGAATTCTGACGGTTTTTCCTAGACAGAACTGCAATTACTGTGACTGTGTCAGCACCTGAGTCGAGAGGTGAAAATCTGATCCTGACTATTGCTGCCAAAAATGAGAGAGACTCGTTCAAAAGCCACAAAGGTTGGGGCAGATTTTGGATGGGGATTTCCTTCCTTGCTTTGGTCACACTGCAAACTAAACTTGAGTGCAAAAGCTGACTTAGCTGTGCTTGAAAACAAGAGAATATATGAGGGAATGAAATTTTGTCCCCTCTTTTAGGAACAGCAAAGCTCACATTGATTATGACAAAACCAGCATTTTTATTTTCAGTTTTTTGGGGGGAAGAAATTTCTTTGGCTGTGGGGAACTTGAACTTCTTGAACTTCCTTTTCAAGAGGAGCTGTAGCTTTCCTTTWCTATTTGGAAAGATTCTCCATTCTCCAGACCCTCCTCCCATGAGGATCTGGTTCTCAGTTCCCTGGTTTGCAAGGAATTACTTTATTAKTATTARTATTGTATAGAATAGAATTAGWATTGTAATTACTGCCACAGCACTGCCATCCCCATCCTGTCACCACAAGAACTGGAATGAGCTGAGCCCCTGAGGGTGCCTGGAAATCCTCTTTGGTGACAACCTAAATCAAAGATCTCAGAGAATGCTTTTGTCTGGTGGAGGATGTACAAGGGAACAGATTGAAAATCCAATAAAAAAATATGTGAAAATATTATGGAATGTGGTTGTTCTCCCTGTTCTGAACTGTGAAATTTTAGCAATGCTGAGCCTGAAGAAATATTAATGTGAAATATTCTGGACTTGTGGAGTGGCCAAAGAGAGATGTGTGGGKTTTGCTGTCATAAACAATAACCTGTGTGTGGAACTTGAAACATTAGGGTTTGGTTAGTGTGGAAATAAAGACCAGAGTTTATCAGTCTGCCAAGAATCSTGACTTCTGGAATTTTGTTTCACCTTGGTACTTTTAACAAATTCACAATTTACATTCACAGAAAAAAGTAAGCAATGATATTTCAGTCTATTAACATCACAGGTCCAAGAAACAGAGAACTCTGGTTCTGAACAACATCRTTATGCATTTTAAACATAAAGTTACCTTTCTTTCTAATTACAAATTATCAGTGAGAACACTGTTTATTCTTTTTCCTGAAAAAAAGTCCCAACTCAGTAAACTCTGATCAGTCCTGTGCAAAAACCACTCATTCCAGCATTACAGGACTGAATTTATCTGTAAAAGGCATGCTGARACTTTGGTAAAACCAAGTTACCTAAATGCCTATGCCAACCCAATATAATTGGTGGTGATTGGACAAATTCCCAAGAGATTATCTGATGGGATTTTAGAACTRCCAACCTTGTTATTGAAAAAAAAAATGAACAAAAAGTACAATAATAATCACCAGCTTGTTGTACAAATCATGAGGATCTGCAAGATTGGGTATTAATTCAGTTGGCTTGATTCAACCAAGCCCTCAGTCCAGAAAATAAAGAACAAAATATACCGAAACATCTGAGCATAAAAAAATTGAGTAAAATATATCTGCTTTAGTTTATTCTGCAGTGGAATAGAGATTTGAAGGATCATTTTCATTTGTGTTTCAAAACCAATTATCCAACTGCTTCTCCCCAAATCATATTTTCCTTGGCTGTGTTTAACTCACATTGCATCTGTGGCAATAAATACCAAATGAAAGAAGAAAAAAAAAAAAAAAAAAGGTGAAGGCAACTCCATTGTAGTAATTAGATTACTCTGGAAATAAAGCGGTGGATCACTAAAATCTAATTTGGAAGTGATGAAGTGCTTGTGATTGCCAAGTAATTATTTCTGCACAGTCCCTGTCCATGGGGAGAGCAGAATTATTGGACACTGCACCATGTTAATGATGCCAAGGCTTGACAACCTCAGGAACGTGCAGGAACACCGGTCTTTCGAGGACATTTGGTGACCACAATTTGTATTCATCCAAACTTTATTCATGTGTGCACCAAAATCAGTGTTAGATTATAAATGTTACAAAGGGTTTTCTTGAAAAAAAAGCTCTGATGAATTAATAGGGAATTCCTAATCTTCATTCCTAATAGAAAATACTGACTCTAAAAGTGGCATCCTGTGACTTTCACCTGTTTCATTGTTTTATCAGTGAGGAAAACTCACCTGCAAACTGTATGAAGTTTTTCTGGTATTATGGCATGGAACATCCTGTACTTTTGTTTTCCAAATTGGTGACTTTTGTGTGGAAGTTTTTACCTTAGTTTTCACTCCMAGKGGTAGAYTCAGAGACCCTGATGCTCATTTGCWGTCTGACCTGAYGGAAATGTTTTRTTATCAAGTTTATTTGCCAGGGTTTTTTTCCAGGCAGGGGAATCACAACACCCTTCTGGATGACAGCAAAAGGTCCAAAACCATTTTCTGACAAGCTTGGCAAAAATAATCTGATTTAAAAGCCACAAATGGYAAAATAGAKAWTAGTGGTAACAARAGCAAGGATTCAAATTGAGATTTAYTAAYCAAAAACAATTCCCAATTTTTTTTCCGATCTTGCTTTGCTGATATCAGTGGGAGGTGATAAAATCAGGGCTTAATATTTCTATATTCTAAGCAATATTTGAAGTTGCAGCTGTCAAGGTTTGCATGCAATTGTTTGTACAAGCATGTTTTGCCTTTCTGCTGAACAGAAAGGCTGTGAGCAAAGTGCTCCAAACTTGCTGTCCCCAAGAAGAATCTGTGGTCATTAATAACCCTGCTACCCAATTTTTGGAAGTTTTCTGCAGCTGTCAGAGGTTGGAACCACATCTTGCATTGCCTTTTATACCARCAGGGAGGAAATGAGAACTTCTGAGTTGATTTTTTTCCAAAATGAGTGTACGTTTTCACACACAGGAGTAGAAGGAATGGCTTCTCCAAAATTAGGTGGTGTGAATGCTATTTAAATGACATGTCTCATCTAATTTCTCCCATTTCTARAGAAAGAAAAAAAAACCCAAAYAGTCYTGTAATTAAAACATTTTGATTTCAGTGTGTGAGTGGCTAGGATCAGATCCCTGTCATGCCTATCTACTGTCACTGAGAAAATAAGTTGGAAAGATAGTTTGCTTTCCTGCTGGCATAGCTGCTTTGAGGATTAAGTCAGTGAAAAAGAAATGTGCAAAAAACCAGAGAAGTGTAACCTGAGCGTGTTCCTAAGATTTGTTACGCTGGCATAAGTGAGAAAATGAAATGTTAGCCCTGAAAATAATATGGTTTTGGATGAAGTTCTGTGAGAAGACATTCCTGTGAAACAGATTTTCTGCTTTCCACTTAGGAGAGACATTGAGTMGGTTAAAAATATTTTTCAGTTACTATTTTCTCATTTGTTTATTATGGGGGAAATACCTTACAAAGCAGCCTGCAAAGCCATTGTCCAAAATACAGTACTGCAGCGTATTCCAACTGTCCCCTTCAGCTCAGGAAACTAATTGGAATAAAGTAATTATTTTAATTTAAAATACTTCTAAAAATAAAGACATTTTTAATTTTTAATTTTATTTTTAWTTTTTTTGTGGAAAATTAAGAAATTATTTCATTCTATGCCTCTATAATTTACTTATTCTGAGCCTAATCCTAAAAGCAACATTTTTAACTGGCTTCAGCATGCTTTTTGTCAGGACTGGGATTGTTTAATTCAGAGATGGCACCTCCTCTCTCCCACCTTCTTGCCCTCTCTCCTGTAACCCCTCCAGGATGGTTCTCTCCCTGTGTCCTGTGGAACCTGCAAAATCTGCAGCTGTTATTGAAATCAGGAACAGGTAATTTCCACTTTTAATTTCATGTGACAAAGCCATAGTCTCATGAATAAATATTCTCATAAAAGACAGGGTTTTTAAGTGTTTGGTGTTAGCTTTTTCTCTTTTCACTCAGAATATGGAAAGAAACAAAGGCCAGGATTACATATTTTGGGAAATATCAGCCTTGGTGTGATAGACCTGATCCAGCAGAGAATTAAATTGGCCTCCCTCAACATAAGAAATTCCAATTGTTCACAAGTGGAAAATCCTTCTCTGGGGTTATGGCAGCCATGGAGTAATTGTAGTGTTAATTTAATTCTGTGTTTACTTCAGTTTACTTTGGAGCTGACTGAGATCCTTCCCCAACCCAGGTACTCACACATCTCCATTGATTAAATTGACCCAAAAGGTTTTGCATATAGAAAACAATAACATTCAGGAATCMCTGAATATTTCTGAATCCTTTGTTGGCAAAGTTCTTACCTCATCTCAAAACTGTAAGAATAAAGACAATTTCAGTCCCATCATTTCCCCTACTCTGAAGAAATGGTTTTAGCAGCACTGGGGAGGAATCAACACCTTCCTTTGAACATGCAAATGATGTGGTGCTGACACAAGAAATGCTACTAATTTGGATTATTTAACCAAATATATCACTGTGAGAAACCAAATGATCAATAAAATAAAAATATTTTGAGAGTCCATTTTTCACCATCACCGTATCAAAGCTACAAAGGACATCCAGAGCTTGCAAAGTGATTTAAATGGATTTCTTCTGGCCTGCCACTTTATGTGATTTCTATAATATGAAAGGTATTTTAAACAGAAAACCTAGACTGAGGGTCTTAAAACTRCAAATTTATTTGTGTTTTATGGAATTACATTTACAGGCCTGGCATTGCTTATGAATTGTTTTCTCAAGCCACTTATGAGACTGCAAAGGGTTAAATTAATCAGGCTGTATAAATGAGAGCTGAACATATGGTCAGGCCCTCTGAGAGTTTTAAAAAGCAAATGTCTGCTAAAACAAGTAAAGTCCAGCTTTTTGTGAGTGTGTTGTCAGCATGAAAAGAGTCCTCCTATTTACCATGATGAAAAAAAAAGGGGAACATTTGCAATTATTTCACCTCTCTGGTTGCACACAATGAAMTGGGAGGAAAAATCATGTTTAAGTAGGGACAAGACAGCAGAGAARTGGAAAATCCATTTGGGAAACTGGTGTGAAAAGTTGTGGGAGAGGRAAGAAATATTTGATGGCTGGACTTGGAACAACTCTCAAATGCAGGTCCTCAAASTGCTGCAGAAGTTTTGATTTCCAAGAGAATTATTTTTGGTTTTACTCCTCTTTACAGCACCCCACACCAATGCAATGAATTTGCAAAAAACCCCAATCTTTTAAAATTAARTGTCTGTCCTAAGATCCGTCCCAGTTTTTGGGCTGCAAGTTTTAGGACTGGTCAAGGATATCAGAGTTTTTTGTGCTATCTGACAGATAATAAAATAAATGCCTGAACTGTGACACCTGTATGATCTCTGAATAAAAGATATTTTTATCTCCTCTTTCTTTCATTTTCAAGGGATACTTTCAAGCAAAGAAATGCTTGCTTGGAAACTTCTTTTGTTCGAAAGAATTTTTAACCTGAAAGTCTCGATTTTATTTTTAAAAACATCCTCCTTCACTCTGCAAATCTCTTTGACAAAGAGCAAATGTTTTTTTTTGTTTTTTTTCCGGTGTCCTTGAGACAGCATTCTCATCTGGCTAATGAACTGAAAATTAGTTTTGAGTTGATAGTGATTGAAGGTTCAAGGAGTCATAGGTCTCCTAAACAATAGACAAGGAAGTCTATTTTTCCCCACTGGATTTTCATCCACGAGCTAAAAATTGCTGCATTCTGTGTCCAGAATGAGAGTTTGAATGGAGGATGGAACAAAGCACTCAAGGACACCATCGCCTGTTGAGAATGGAACATCCTTTTGGGGTTTTTTCCTTCATATTCCCCATTCTCCCCAAGCCATGACTGAGACAGCAGGACAGGAAAATGTTTTTATAAAGAATTATTTTTATATTATGCCTGATAAATAATGGCCACTGGTGGCCAAACAGCGACATAAAATAATAGATACAAAACACACAAAAAGAGGGTGAAAARAAAGAGAAAGAAGGAAGAACTTTTTGTGGGACAAGCCTCTTTTATCTACTTTAGCAACTACAGTATATATTTGTGTCAAACATACATTGGTTAAGAGACAGCTGTTTAATTAATAATCAGAACATAATTGGTGAGTTTCCAAAAGCTACAGTATTTGGAATGTTTATAATTTCTAGCCACCTGCGTTATTAATTCTACATTTTAATCTCTTTTTCTCAACAGTAGCTAAGGATGTGGAATTCTTCCTCTATGTAGGCTGTTAACACTCCCTTTCTCTTCCCAGGACTTAATCATACACAATAATTAACTAAGTTTTAAAATCAAAACTTGTAAAACCACTTTTTTCTCCCACAAATAAGGGTTTCATTGACCCCCTTAATCGAATTAGAACCTGTGTARGGTGAATCAGAGGTAAATAATCATGTAAACAAAAGGATTTTGCTGTCTAGAGCTGATGCTTTATAATATTATTTCTTTTTCCTTCCACGAGAAGTTTACTGAATGAACTATTGCCTTTAACTCAGTGGCACAGCTTAGGTATACCTGAACATGTCTAAGATTTCTCTCTCTTTTCAAGTCTATTGAAAAAAATTAATCCATCTTTGAAATCTTTAATGTCCATATTTMATCCATCCACTGTGCAAAAAGGGTTTTTTCTTGGGAACCAGTGAGGTTAATTTATATTTTCCTATTGAAAGTTCAAAAGCCTTTTTTCTGCCAAGTTTCTGTGTACATAAAGGTAATATTTAATTCATTTTTTATGGGGCAAATAGTTTGTGGCACGCATCAGAGTTTTCAAATTCCATATATATTCCATGTATATCACTTTTATACATGTATATATCACAAGAAACAAACTTTTGCATGATCTGATGATAAAAACAGATATTTTGTGTAGCATATGAAAGATTCTTCATTCCCTGGATTCAGCTTTGAGCTACATTGAGGCAGAAAGGATCTCAAAGGCCTAAGTGACACATGATCAGTGGCACAGTATTTTTTTGATATTTATTGACTTTATTGATATTAGCAATAAGAAGTGTTTTCCAATGACCATTGATCCGTTCTCCATAGAGGTTACTACGGTGACATTGCAGGAAGAGTGGAATATCTTGAAAAATCACTTATTGATGATATCACAGGTGGGCAAAGCTGCAAGACAACCCCTGTTAAAAACCCAGAAACATCCCAAACCAGCTTGTTATGCAGAGGGATCACATAACTCCCTGACTTCCAGATCTGACGGTGAAAAATTTGCACTCACTTTTACTCATGTGCCATGACAGCACTAACTGAAAATCTTTAAGGAAAAACACATAATATTTCCTTTTGTAATAAATCTTCCTGAAATCAGAGCCTTGTTTTACATATTATCCTCCCAACTCTGCCAACATTTAGCTTCTCAAGCATTAAAAAAGTGTATTACTTATAATAAACTACAAGAAAACATTAAAATTGATAGGATACGAGTGACAAAGGAGTAAAAATTATTTCATTGCACACTCCCTAAAAAGCATTCAGAGTATTAAATGACATATTCAGGTTGTCTTTTGAAAAAAAAATCTTTGTGGAACAAACCCAATTYCAGCCTGCAGTTAATACATATGTTAAAATGTGCACGGCGCGTCTCGCTTTCCGCTAACGAGATTCCAAAATCCATCCTGATTCGCTGCTGTTTACACAGGGAAATTAAAAAATTGATTGGTTATTTCCTTGCCTGCACMTTTCCTGGCTGTTTGCCGTGACCAGGCAACCCTTTGGAGCGAGGAGCAGACTTGGGAGCAGCAGGGGGAATGTGAGGARAGAGGCTGCTCTGGGATCAATTAAAATGCCAGGCTTTTCCACSCTGCTTTCCAGAGCATCTGTGCATGGTTCCACAGAAATTCAGGGAATTAAAGATCAGACAAAGGTAAACATTGCCACGCTTTGCTTAGCGTTGCATTAAAATGAGGGGATGAAATATGACGAGGCCATCCAGACTGAGGCTGTGTTTACAGTTTCCATTTTATTTATTTACATCCAGTTCCTTTATTGTTGCAGGTATGTCATGACTGTAGGCTGTTTGAGTCACTGTTTGGGTGCAGAATACATCTGGAAGTTTAAATCAAACTTCTCTAGCTATTATGAAATAATGTGAGGGGAAAAAAAATACATTACCTTAGCAAAGGGGGGGGTTTCCTTATATATTATATACCCTTGTAGGCTCAAAAAGAATTTTTTAAAAAGAAAATCTCTAAGTAACAAAAAAACCACAAGAAAATGTTTTTCTATTCATCACRCACTCAGACAATTCTGGTAATTCTSTGTCTTGGCAGACAATTTCAATATTCAAAACCCTGGTCAGAACATTCTGACCACAGCTGAGAAAAGCCCTTCTTTGTTTTGAAGTATTTGCAGCAAATGAAAGGTATCTCCACCTCTTCATCTCAACAATAATCTGTTCCTGGGGCACACAGG
>NW_026623812.1:152202-172910 GCF_030028575.1 Malurus melanocephalus | reverse complement strand
GCTTCGAGTATTTTCAAAATTCCTTGAAGGCGTTCAACTCTATCAGTTACTTCTCCAAAATTTCAGCTGAAATGGTTTCACCATTTATATCCAGAGACTATAAACCATGAAGAAGGCTCCCAAATGAATGTAACCTGTGTTATATTCATTGAATGTAAACCAAAGTAAGTTTGGTGAGAAGATGGATGTTTATGTTGCTCAGACTCATGCACTGCGTGGTTCAAGTTTTATTTTTCTCTATAACAAACTGAATTGTTCACTCTGTGTGATGAATTGAAAGGAGAGAGAGATGTACAGAGCCTGGGTACTGACTGCAGCAGCTGACAGATTTCTGCTGGTAAGAACCCAGAAAAGAAATACTGGCATGAGAGGAGGAAGAACGCTTTTTTTTTTCCAGACTGTGGTAGTTACTTTACTCAAGGCTCCACTGATCACATCTAGCACCAGCAAAGTTCTGCTGCTTCAGAGAAGTGGTGTCTTTTTTTCCTTAAATACAGCTTTATGGCCYATAATCTGCCATATTTCTTTACAACAATTTTTTTTTTTTTGCAATATGATTATGTCCATTTATCTTTTTCCAGTTGTCCAGCTGTATGGGATTGCCAGCTATTGATATTTTCAGYCCTATCATCTGGCTTTTCCAGCTGCAAACCTGCTTAGAATATTAGACAATTCATGTTCTGAAGCTAGAGGAAAGTGATACCATTTGTTTTATTCTTAAGTGGATAATAGTGGAAGGTTTGTCAAAACTCATTACCTCAGCATCGTGACAAGCCTACAATGCTCACCTTACATTATTTTTAGTTCTGAATCATTAAGTGTTAATTTAGAACCTGCCAAGAACATAAAACCGAATTGATTAATCTTTAGAGAGATAAATAGGGCTATTTTGTATCATATGGCTGAACAATTTTATTGATGATGGTTTTACAGGATGAGCAAAGAAACCCAAAATGTTGGCTTTGTGTGATTGTATTGCAAATGCAGACTTCAAAAACCTTGAACTGTCTCATCTGCCTGTCTGCCTTGCTTTGGGCCTAAGCTCTATGTATTTAAACCAAGAATCACTCAGACAAAAAAAAAACTTTGGAATGGTTAATGTGTTGCTAAGTTCAACTACTTTTGTCTTTCAGTATTGAACCAGTGGCCTTTGCAGGTGACTGCCCCAGCAGCATTTGTTTTTTTCCTTTCTTTTCAGGGAAGAAATAAGTTTATTCTGCCTTCCTAAGGAGGGTTCAGGATCTCCTCAGGTTGGCATAYTTTCTGAGATGAAGGATCACACAATTTATTTCTTCCATCTTTCCATTAATCCAAAGACTTGTTCAGAAAACAGATTTTGTTCCACCCTCTTCTTCCAGGATAAAATCTTGATTCAAATTGAAAGGCAAAGCTGTAAAAAAGGGTTCTGAATATTCTGCAGCTTCTTTAGAGCCAGTTCACCATCTGGTGCTCTATTAGGTTTTGGTAATAAGAACAATTTCCTAGGCCTGGTAGATTGTCACACACATCCTAATCTATTTTTAAAAYCAACACCATCATGTGTACTGAGTGAAGCATGCAGTTGCTGTACAGGAGTTTTACATAATGTTTTAGTTGATTATGATTAAAACTGATTTTTTTTTCTCCAAATGATGGGTGAAAATCACCTAGAGCAGCATCATTATCCATGTTAACAGTAATTAACACATTGAATTGGCATGTGGGGCAGCTCAGAGTGAGCACCTCCCTTTTTCTGCAAACACAACTGTTGTCTTAACGTTTTAAGAAATGAGCACTTTTGTTTTCAAAAAAGTATAGATTCTATTTCAAACATCTTCTACCCAGAAATTTCATACATAAAGCAGTCTTCTACATCTTAAGARGACCAATTTTAATCCCAAAATGCATTAATGCAAAAAATGCATTTAATTATAGACTGAAATAATAGCATTCACAATGCTTTTGTTGCTTTTATATTTGTTATAAATTTAAACGTATTTTGTAATACATTTGAGAGGAGCAGTCAGAAAATCTGATATTCCTTTTGCACAAAACAAGCTCATAACCAGGGGAATCAGTGGATGCTGGGGGTGATGATCCTGAACTTTTGGTGGCTGCTGTTTTGCTATCTGCTATTTCTGCTCCTTCTGCTCCTCTGGTTGGCTCTGCCTTTTGGGAGGAGGGGATTTTGGAGTTGACAGGGTTTCTGCAGGACTGAAGCCAATGGGAGCAACAAAGGACCTACAAGAAAAATACACTTTTGCTTTGTTGGTGGTGGACCTTACAGCTTTGAAAAGGATATTTTAATATCAGCCTAAACCCCTTCTCAGGTGTGTAGCTACAAATTATAAATGAAAATGCTCTGAAACAAAAATTTTACCTCATTTTTTTTTAAGGGAGAGAGCATACTTGGAAAGAGGGAAGGAGAAAGGATATTATGTTAGTCTAGAACATACCTTTGACCATCAGAATTGGACSCTTCTGCTTTTGCATGGCTTCAGTGATGCCAAACACCTCTGCACGTCACCACAGGAGCATTTCCCTGGCTGGGGACAATCCTCAGGTGACACTGAGCTTCTTCCCTCAGACACACCAGAGAATCCAAATTCTCCCAACACATCTCCCAAACTCTCAATCTTATCAATCTAGGGAAAAAAAGAAAATCATGCATTCCTGATCGTTCAGTGTTTATTTCTCAAAGCACACAGCTCAGTTTAACACAGGCAGCTCTCAATAAAAGCAGCGGCCTAACTGGCCAAAAAACCTCAGCAGCTCTTTGAAAATCTGCCCCTAATGTGAATAACAGTGAAGTGTACTTAAGTGCAGACGAATGTGCTTCTGCTGCACAAGCAATTGTAAAAATAAAATGTCTCCCACGGCTGCCAAGGCATTACCCTGGAAGATTACTACAGCACATGTGCTCGCTAACGCAGCRCAGTCTAAACTTGGCTTTCTGCAGYAAACTACAGCAAACCCTTCCAAGAAATGTTTCAGTGGCTTTGGCCTGAAAGGTTATTCATACTCCTGGAGGATGGCCCAAAGAGCAGAATGCCATGAACACACCAGSTCTGTGCCCTTCGAGCTGCCCCTGTGCACCTCCCAGTGATGCCTCAGGATTTTTAGCTTCTGTATTTTCATGTATCTGTGTTTTTATACTTCTCTGGTTGTGCTAGTTTGGGGAAAAAAAAAAAAAGCAGCGGGGTAATCACCCCCACACAAATATGTTGMGAGAGAATCTAAGTCAGAACTATAATTTAATAGGAAAAATTAAAGTAAAGGCAATAATGCATAAACAACAGCTTAAACTGACAGAGTCAGAATACAASCTGACACCCTGTTGGGTGGCTCCAATCTAAACTCTCCTTCTTTAAATCTGAAGCCATTCCCCCTTGTCCTATGTCCTAATCCCAAATCTCKCTCCAGCTCTCTTGTAGCCCCTTTAGGCACTGGAAGGTTCTCCAAGGTCTCCCCAGAGCCCTCTTTTCTTGGGGCTGAACAACCCCAGCTTGTCTTCACAGGAGAGGGTGAAGGTCCATGTTTGCAAGCAAAGCAAAAAAGTCAATTTAGGATGTTAACAAGCTGAGGGTGATGTCCTATTTTATTCCAAAAGCCATTCCGTTCTTCCAATCCTCTCCCCATGAGTCCCTCTCTACAGGTACTTTCCATTTTACTTTCCATTATTTTTTAGTTCTATTCTATTCTATTCTATTTTATTCTATTCTATTCTATTCTATTCTATTCTATTCTATTCTATTCTATTCTATTCTATTCTATTCGTCCTATTCTATTATTTATATTATATTAATTTAATCATATTATGTGTATTATTTACATTTCCTTTCTACTCCCCGTGCCTGGACCCATCACTGGTGCTAAGACCCTCTTTTTCCTATCTTTAGGATATTTATTTCTCTTCTGATGCATGAGAACYRACAGAACCRRTTGTCAGCCTGATCTGCCCTTTTAYGGTGAAAAACAATGACAYGAGGCCACTCTTTRATCACCTGTAAGCTCATTTAGACTGCACTCACTATAAATAATTCTTACTTGTAGAAAAGATAATGGAGATGAATGTGGTTCTGGTTGGTAAAYTTTCAAACTAAAAGTCAAAGTTGGCCCATCCACTGATGATTGAGTTCAAGCAGGTAGTATACCTGCAGAATCCAAAATCTTTCTGCTGCAGTTACTTGACAGAGATTCAGAGTTTATGTGCATACAAGATAACATTTTGGGCCAAAGATCCCTTATGATAACATTTCCAAATTATTTTGTGGAGCCCTTTGTAAGAATAATTGCATTAATGGATATTAATTGTGCTAGTGACCTTTTGTGATGCACTAGTCATGCAAAAGAACTTTAAATTCCAAGAGAATGAATCAATTCCAGCTCCCACACACTGTCTGAGGCAGGAAAGGCAGGGGGAACCACAGTGATTTCACCTTCCATTTAAGTTTTATTTTGCCATCCAAAGCCAACCTCACGAGGGAGTGTGAAAAGTTATTCATGTTCTCCACTCTCTTCATTCTCAGTGAGCACTGTGCTCCTCTGGCTAATTCTGAGAGCATTCTTACACCACAATCAATGTTTTCAATGACCTGGGTTGCATCCCTTACTGAGATCCCACCATGCACACCCCCAAATGTGGGTCAATCATCTCTTTACACAGACCTGTGATGTATTTTGTGCTCAGCACTGCCCCAGCCACGTTGATGGCACAAATCCATCTACAAAATCCTTAAGCACTTGTTTGACATCAGCACAGATCCAGTTAAAGCTACACAGGTTGTGAAAATCCTGTCTGGATCGCCAAGTTATGCACTTCCACCTGAGGAATAAGAATGGTTCCTTTTGGTGAACAGATTTACACCAACAGTCTCAGAAATTTCTCCTTTTTCAGTGCGCTGAAATCACGGCAAAAGTAATTTCAGATCATCACGGCAAAAATGCCTCAAATGGTCTGCACCTTCAAATAATGAGCACACTCGCAGGGCTGCGAACAAATGCGCTGCAAAAAGATATGTTTATGTGCCAGTTCTCCTGTTTGTTCCCAAAAGACAGATTCTTGTGTAGGTTCTGCATCTATTGCCTAAATTTGTCGCGTTACTCACCATGAATCATTTCCCSATTGCAAAATGCTACAAAAGGCAACTTTTGCAGAAGAAAAAGATGTAGAATACATCTAATCACGGAGACTTGTCACAACAGCTTCCATAAAATTTAAATTGATTGCAACACAATGCAAGCAGGTTATGTCCTGTGGAATATGTGCTGCAGAACCTTRGAGCAGCACCTCAGTTGTAATTTTATCTTATCTCTGAAGGTTATGACACATTTCACCTGAGACATCTTGCAAGTGATTATCTGAGGTGATGTGTGGGTGGGATGTGACTTTGGTAAAGCTGCATATCTGACAATAACAAATGTACATCTCCAGCTAAATTAAGTTGTTGGCCTGTCATTCATCACATTGATTCTACTCCCTTCCAGTTAAAATTTGTGTCTTCCTTTGGGGAGACAGTTTAAGACAGAAATTACTTTCACACSAGAGTTTCTCCTAACGGCATTTACTCAGCTGTACTGAAACCTGGGATTAACACTTTTATTTTAGGTAGGTTGTTTGGGTTTTTTTTGTGTTTCTGTTATAAATGCTCACTGAATCTGCTGTGATGTACAGTGTTACTTACAAGTGAATTGTAGCAGAAGGAAAATGGCACTCAGTAATTGATAATGTTATTATGGCAAGCCATTGAGTCGAATGTAGTGCAGGCTGCATTGATCATCAATTAACAATTACATCCTTTCTCACTTTATTATATAATTYCCACTTTATTGTATAGCATGAGTGTCAAAGCAACTTAAGTGTTTCAGCAGCTGAAGTGGAAAAGATGTGAGCTACTTAATGGTTGCACTTTTTTTTTAGCTGAATTAATTTATTTGGTTGTGGGAATGTGCTTCCTTGGAAGCTGTTGCTGCAGTGAATCCATTTGAGAGTCAGCACGTTATAAACAAAGCTTGTTATTAGGAAAATTAACGTTAAGTGAAGATTTCCTCACTTGTGCTCTTCCAACAAAAGTAGAAATTATTTGGAAAGTACATAGAAGCTTTTGACATATGGGAAAATAAATACAAAACCCCCTAACTAGTTGAATATTTTAGCTATATTTGAATATTTTAGCTATTTCTTTCTCTATATATATCCTTGAAAAGGGTGAAATGCACTCAGRTGCTGCTGCCAACAGTGTCCATGATGGTTTCTCTGTGTACAACATTCTCCTCTTCATACAAGGCAGGAAGATTCAGACATTCAGCTTCAAGCACATCCTCATCAGGCCTGTTGGCAGCTGTTGTTAAGGACACAGCTTTATGTATATATTTAGAGAAATTGGTTTTTCATCAACAGTAGGCAAAAGTATGACTGCATTAAGGCAAATTCAATCTCTTTTAATTACAAATGCACATTTGRAAAAGCTTTGTGTCTTTGTGTGTCATTCTGTGTAACTCTTCAGCCAAAAGAAGGAAAGAAAAGGTAAGAAGGGAACACAACCTGACTTTTCCAAAGATTTACTATGGTGTCTTCTAGTTTCTATTAGTTAA
Organism: Malurus melanocephalus; assembly: GCF_030028575.1. NCBI lineage: Eukaryota > Metazoa > Chordata > Aves > Passeriformes > Maluridae > Malurus > Malurus melanocephalus. Next base: position 166,337 of record NW_026623812.1, on the reverse strand, counting down.
TTGATTTTAAATCCAAAACTCTATGTTTAAGTGTGCGAGGACCTTTTTTATTCATTTGAGAATCTAATATTTTTATTTTTCTATATTGAGACATCTGTTTCTAGTAAACCAGCAATTAATTGTATTAATTGTGAACTTAGTTATTGTACATGTCTAGGTTTACTGTTCAGGGGAATCATCCATGAGTCTGCAGCAGTTTTGTCTGGGATTGCCTAACGTGTTTTCATTCTGAGCAATCTGTGTTTTCTAGCAGTCAGCTTGTCAGCCTTGCAGCGTGTTGCAYGATGAAAGGAGGATTTCCAAATATATTTAAAGAGCTTCATCTATCCATAAATCCCATTTATTTCTTTTGGAGGAACAATGAAGAAGAAAGGCTTTTGCTTGTTTGTGTCCAGGCTGTGCTCTGTTGCCTGCACTGATGAAGAAAGGATGGAGTGCTGGGTWGAGGCTGTTTCTCTTTGAAGACAGAAGGATCCTAAAGATTATAAATTGTTGCTTGGTTACAGCCCTGGTTTTTCACCTCTCCTAGGGATAAGATGTTAGGGTAGACAAAAAGTAGGGGTTTTTTTCAGAAAACTCTTTACATGCAGGGTTCTTAAGAGCTCCTTCCTTGATCCACGTTCCATTGTTTCCCTGCAGTGCYGTACATCTGTACAAGGATGGCAGATGTCTGTTCTGAGTACCCTCCTGYACACACGTACAGCCCCCATTTCCACTTCCAATCTGCTGCCAGCATTCTGAAAATTCACATATTATGGGCCAGAAAATTGTCCTGTGTGGCTGCTGAAAGCAAKGCACACCTGTGCTCTCGGCACTGAACAGCTGTGGTATTTACAGCCCTGTTTGGATGTGAAGCAGCCTTTAAAAAAATATATGAAAGAACAAATAACTAAAAAAAACTACCATTTGAGAGATTGCAAATAAAAATCAGATCTTTTTGTGTATTAAAATCAAATTKAATTTGTTTAATGTGTGTCCTAGGTGTTCTAGGGTGGTGCTTACTTTCGGAAATGGGTCAGTGATATTCCTCTACAAATAACTCCTGCCCATTTTGCTGAACCCAAATTTCTTTTGTGCTCCTTTAATACCTTCTCAATCTACTTAAGGAGCAGAAAACTGCTCACATGTGATGAAATTCTGAACCTGGGGTTGTCTAAATTCAGGACAAGGACATGGTCTGAGCACAGTGTGGAGGAAGCCTGCCCCTCCTACCTGTAACAGCAATTACACAGAAATRTGGTTGCAAACTACAAAATCACACAGTCACAGAAGGGCCCTTTGGAAAAGACTGCTGGAAATCACCYAGCCCAACTGGTTCTRCAGCAGAAACTTKTTCAGTTGGGTTTTGRTAWMWCCAGAGTTGAAGGYTCCACAATCTCCTTCAGCAAMCTGTTAMCTACAGTAATCAGGTTTTTACTTCAGCCTAARTTGCATTTACTGTGCTTTTATTTCCTTCCATTGCCTCATCTCTCACAAGTGGACTCTACCAAGGATTATCTGGCTCCATCCCTTCTCCCCTCCCCACCACCCAACACTTTATTGATGAGATACCCAAGAACCTTCCCCAATGCAGAAAACCCAAACTCTCTCAGCTTTTCCCCCACAACAGACACTTCAGTCCTTCAGTCATGGTTGTGGCCCTTCCCTGGACTTGCACCAGTTGTTTCTCATCTCTTTTGTGGGCTCTGCAGAACTCTCCAGAACTGCAGTTGTGTCCCATCAGTRTTGAGCAGTAGRTAAGAATCACCTCMTTTGACCTGCTGGCAGACTTCAAACGAATTTTAGACATTTTAGGCAACCCACAAGAAAATATTTCACTAAGCTAAAAAGGAACATATGCAAAATGACATGCAAATCACCGCAGCTTCATGCATTCAYATGCAAAACTCCATGCAGATTAATTTTTACGCTGTTTATTCTCTTATCCTACAAACGCTTGTCTTATGCTTTCCCCCACRCCTTCTTTTTGAGAAGTTTATATCATTCTCTGTTTTTCCAGCTGAGTTGTTGGTGCTGATAGATTTAGAGGATTTTATTAGCAGGCAGAGGTATCCAAATATCTGTCATCTCTTAAACAAGTCCTGGTTTTTGACTGACACATGTCACAGAAGAGCAGGTTATTTTCTCCTTGCCTCCAGAACAGACACCCTCCCGTCGTTTTACGCTTTGCACTTCATCATTTGGCTTTCTCCCAAAATCCCAACCAGTTGGTTTTTTGCCTGTTGGTTAAACTGTTTGAAACTCAGTTTATTTTGGAGGTTTCTGATCTCAGGCTGCTGTTTTATGATGTATGGGCAAGGGATGGAGCTGAGACCAGAAACAGAGGAGATTCCGCTTCTGCCTAAATCCGTAACAAAACATGACTGAGCTGTTGAGGCCAGGATCTCCCCCAAAAGTCATTTTTCTGGTTCCCCCTTCCCAAATCTGAAATTTCCTTAAATTCCTGATGAATTGGGAATTTAGAATGCGAGATATAAAGCAGCAAATGGTTCGATGTGGTTTACACTTTAACAGCGAAGGCGCCCTAGAACAGGGATGAACTGTGCCCACCTCCATATGTTCATTCAGTTAACTCCTAAATCAGAGAAACCAAGGGGTTTTTTTTCCTTTTTTTCCCCTTTTTTTCTCTCCTATCTGACTCCTCTTTGAATGCAGTATTGATGGCTCCTCAGCAGACAGAGCGTGGGAGGGTGCTGCTGAAAGACAAATAGAAATTAATAAAATAGAGGCAAGTACGTTTTCCAAGGTCTGGCAAGCAGGGAGATAATTAAATTGGGATTTAGGAGGTATAGAAATCTTTAACAGCAAAAATTTAAGGAAAAAATCCCTAGAGAGTTGTGCCAAATGTTAGAATAATTATGTCTTAAATAAGGCTTTATTTGCTTTTMTTCATTGACTGTTGTAAATTCCAGATGCTGCCACAGCTTTGACTGATTGATTGATTAAATTGTTTATTTTATTATAGCAAACTGGGTTATATACAAATTACACGGTGGAAAACCAAATTATATTACTCATGAGTTAAACCATTCCACACCTTCGACTTCTTTCACAAAATTTTTTGAAATTTCAAAAATRTATCTGCTTTAGTATTTCAGAACTGCAATATTTTAGCAGTTTTGTCCCAACATATAAAGTAATTAGAATAACCATGGATATCTTTCATGGTCATATCTCTTCTCTCCCTAGTTAAATACAGAGAGTGTCAAACACATGTGATCCATCTCTTTCTGTCTCATCCTCATCACTGCCTCACAAAACAATCACCTGAATTCCCAAACCTGTCAATCTCAGGTGGAAGCACCTTCTAATCCAAGAATGTTCAGCTGCAGCCAAAACATTTCTGTTTTCAAGCATCTAAGGGGAAAAAATTTTAAGTTTTTTCACTTAAAATTCCAAGCTGTGAGTAGCAAGGAGACTTTTTAGGTAGAATAATAACAATAAAAATAACTGAAAATAGCATTTTCTATGGAATAATTTGGATGGTTTTCTTCTGAATAATTCTGATAAAATACTTCCTTCAAACCTACTTGCATGAGAATTTAATATGTGGGCCTTATAATTTCCTTCATTAGATCTTCTCATAAACTAATTATTCTGTTCCATTTTGATTGTTTTTTTAGTGTTGGATTACTAATTCAATCTACAATTCTTAGAAGCAAAAGTGAGAACTACAGGGAGCAATTTCAGGGGGAAGTACACTGATATTAAAATTTCCCATATGAATTTATAAGCCTTTCTGTGGTTTACAGTGTGCTTTTTGAAACGTGGCAGGGAATTAATCTTGCAATCTGCTGAATTTTGATTTCCCAGTGGAAATCAGCCRGGAATGGTCAAGGCTACGAACGATGGAATTATCCTTTGCACATGGGAATGCTCAGGGCTGGTTCTGGGGGACGGCAAAACAACCATTTGGCTGTGGCAGCAGACAGCTGAGSAAAACAAAACACTGAGAGCTCTAGAAAGACAGGCTAGACATGTTTTGGAAAGGAGAAGATTCCCCCACAAACATCATTTCCCATCCTCACCTTTCCGTTCCCAAAGGAAAAGCAAACCCAGCTCTGCAACTCTGTCCCCACATCTCATAGCTGAGATTGCTCTCAAGTAAGGCAAATTTCAGCCATTTCTGATTAAAAGGTGTATTTCTGAATGATTGKGGTTGACTTTCCTGTTTTTACCTCATCCTCACAGTAAAGGAAAAGGGAAGGGGAGCTGTCAGTCCAGCTCCCATGATTTGGCCACCGTGGCAAGGGGTTCTGTGGCCAAGAGCTGGCACAGACTGAAGCTGACTTTTAYTACCCCATCTCACTTAAATCTATTCTATCAATACACAAGGGACCTAAAATTCATGTTTCAGACCCTGCTGACAGTTTGGATATTGGGGTTCATCTTTCCTGCACGTTCTGTACAGCAGAAAAAGGAAATTCTTTGAATTTTTTGGTGTCTGTTGTACTCAGCTGAGCAGGGGGGTCTTGTCTAAATGACTCCACTGCTCACAGAACACACAGATGTTATCTCGAGGTTATGTCAATTTAAAGGCACTCTGTTTACTAAGCACTGCTGTGTCTTTAAAATCAGACAACGCCTATGTACATATAGAGTGTGCCTTWAGTTATTATCAGCAAATAAACCTTCAGTAATGAGGTTTCAGATCTATTGGCTCAGTGTTGATAATAATTCTCTGAGGAACAGACTCCAGCCCATTAGGCAAGGCTGCTTCTGCTGCCGTGGTTGTTAATTTGACGGGACTGTGTCACATTAAGTAGAACAAACATGTTTTCACCAGCTCAGCCATCCAGAACGGACATGGCTGTTACTCCAACAACTGGATATTGATTGGGAGCATTCACCCWTCCCGACCCAGGGCTGGTACATGGAAACAGAGCCAGCCCTGATTAAGGAATTGCATGTGTTTGTGCACATGTGTGCAGTGTTAATGGGCCACATAAATTTCAGGCTTTTTTTTGRATTCGTGTCGTGTTAATGCTCTGAGCATGAGATCTGTCACTCCTTTCCTGCAGAGGCTGCGAAGCCTCGTTTATCTTTAATTATTTATTTGTCTGCCTCCTTGTACCCATCTGGTCAGACCATGCTTTCAGGGTCCACCRCCCCATATTGAAAAATTTGTTTATTAGCTGTAGATCCAATAAAACTGTCTYGGGAAGTGATGAAGCTGAAGAACTGTTGGGATTTGCTTCTGGTTTTGAGCTCACGCACGGCAGAATTCAGCAGATAACACTTTTTGTGTGTTCTTGATACAGAGAATATCATTAGCTGGTCATTTCTATAGACAACCCAGAAGCAGAGGAACTAAAGGGGATAAAAAAAAACCCCAAAAAATAATAAAATGGGAGATTTTTCATTTATTAATGAAAGTAAGCTACCTTTATCAGGAATAAAGGCTAGACATCTCTCAAACGTTTTTTATAAAATAAAATATGCACAATAAAAACATCTGTAATACATTTTTTCCATTTTTTAATGTGRCTTTTCTCCTAGCACTAGAATAAAGATTCATAATAAATAAATTATAAAATATTTTAAATCATTTTAAAAATCTAGATTTTAAAAACTTAAATACTTTGTTTCCAATATAACATACTTAAGAAAACAATGAGATATTAAGAAAATGAAAACACTTTGAAAATTAATTGTTTTTTGTGATATTGGTTTCAAGATATAGCAAAGAGAAACTAAAATTCCATTGCTCTTACATTTCTCTCCATTGTAAAGAAGAAACAAGCAATGCAGCAGTGAAGAAAACAGCAATGAACAATGAAAATGAACAATCTGAAAGTTAAAAAAGGAACTTTATGGACATGGGTCATTAAGATAAAATAGAAATATTTACAGTGCTGAAATTCAAGAAAAATAGGGATGAGAAAATTGCATAACCAAGTAATAAAGGAGAGGTTCTGAGCAGCAAAAGATAATGCTGATCAAAGAAAAAAATCACGCCAGGTATGGAAACTTTTCTCTCTACAATTTTAGTGAAATGCTTCCACAATGAATGAACTTGTTAAAAAGTACCAGGTTTATGGAAACAATTTTTCCAAAGGATCTGTTTTGGTATTGCAAGTGCTTTTATTTTCCCACCTTGTTATACTCCCAAACATCTGAAACAATCAGAGRAAATATTGTTTGAAAACTCTTCAAGAAGAGCATGTGGGATAATGAAATTTAATGTTTGTTTACTGCAGCTCATAATTTGTGAAGCAATCAATCTCAGAAATATGTTTTGATACTCTGCTTTGTGGAGATCATTGGAATTCAGCTGAGTGGATGTGATGATGAAAAGTGATTCTGGCATCACAGCATTTGAAGGGAATTAAAGATTCATGGAAGCKCTGCAGAGGGATGTAAGACTGGAAGAACACCAGGACACACAATTAGTCATAGGGGAGGATTCTGCTGTGATTTTAAAGTGATCAGTGCATTGCTTTTTCATATTATTAAGCTATAAATTATTTTATATAATTACCCCAGAAAATTAGAGTCTTTATTACAGAGCAGTGGTGCTGCATTTCATATAAATGTAATCATGGATATTACAAAAAGCATCCATCACCCTGCGATGAGCAATCAGTGTCCAGTTACAGCTAGTCAATATTACTGTTCTAATTTTGCTGAAATGTTGGATTCTGATGAATATTTCATTTGGAAATTTTAGAGGAATAYTTTGCAGGATTGAGTTTTATTGGCACAAGACCTTTCTGGTTCTTWACATGATTTCTGCARTCACAGAAYGGGACAGGTTGGAAGRGAACCCCAGTGYTCWTCTGGTCCAACSTCCCTGCTCAAACTGGGTCATCCCAGAGCACACAGTGCAGRACTGAATAAMTCCAATGAAGGASACTCCACAACCACTTTGGGCAGCCTGTTTTGGAGATCATTGGGGCAATTCCCCTGCCCTTAAATCAGGGTCAGTTTAGAGTTGGCTTTACTCACTGAGATTTTCCAGCCAAGTGATGRACRTCTCCAAGGACAGAGATTTCACAGCCTCTCTAACCAACCTCTCTCAACATTTATCTATTCCATGGTGAAACCAAATTTGGTAACATTTGATGGCAATTTTGGCTTCTCCCATTGCTTCACCAGCGTGTATCCCTAAGATTCCCATTCCATTCTCCTAAAAGGCACTGGGGGATAGCAAAAGGATCCACCCTCGGTTTTCTCCCAAACCCATTTCTCTGAGTACACCCACCTTCTCCTAGAATGTCTCAGCCCCTACAGCCACTCATATTCTGTTTGTTCCTCATCCCTCCTTGTTCCAAGGTCCTTTCCATCCACTCATAATTTTGGGTTGGCAGCAGATTCCTGTGTTCCCCTCAGAACTGGTCTGATCTTCCCAGGTACCTGCAGGAGACAAAGAAGGTGATCTTTATGTTTTTTTTTTTCTTTACAATTGCACCAAGCTATCAATGTTTTCATTACCAGAAGCGTCAAAGGGTGGGAAACTGATGTCTAGCTTCGAGGAAAATAAATTATTGTTGAGGATGATACTTGAACCAGGCCCTGATTTTAACTGCTCTGTATCCCCTTGATTAAATCAACACTGGATGGAACTACCAATAACATGGGGTGGGTTTGATTGAATCCCAATGCTTCAGACAATTATGAAATTCCTTTTGAGTGATGTGCAGCTTATTGTTCTCTGCTTCATTCAGTTTCATCTCCATGAAAGGGAAAGCTGTTTTTTTGTATTAAAGTAAGAGAAATAAGACTGCAAATTGGTTAAATCTGGCTGAGTGACAAGGAAAAACTATTAGAAACTGGTGTTAGATGGGTATTTTGATGTTTGTGTATGGGTGTCTGCCTACTTTTACAGTAGAGCAAGATTTGCATACTAAATAATTCTTTACTCACTGATYTTTTTGTTTAAAAATATAAATATGTTATCTAGCAGAAAAATTATCACATTGTGATTTTTTTTTTGTTTGTTTTAAATGTGCCTTTTAATTTTCTCATGTTTTCCTTATAACTGGGATGTTCTTAGCCTCGTGTCTTTCTCTCAACATTCTTCCTGACATTCTTGGGCTAAATGCACGAGGTAATGTTTTCCGTATGCCACAGTGTGACTAAAATGAGAACAAATCATTTTGATCATGCTCAGGAATCCCAGCAGACATTTTAGTTTTCTGTATCCTTTGCTTGGAATGAATGGGAATAAAGATGTCTATCTCATCAACCTRAATATATTTCCAATCTGATTTATGCTGCAAAGGAGATTAGAGAATCCTAATGGCACTGCCTGCAGCTTCTCCTGCAGAGGAGAGGAGTTGATAAAAGAGATGTTTAAATCCTCATCACTTAATGTCTAATAGCAGCCAGCAATTTAAATAAGAGCCTTCAAATATCTTACAGGTTGAATTTATGCATCATGCCAACCCTCACTGCACTTGGTTTAGGGTTTCAGTGCTTCWTTTAAAATGCCARTATCAAGATAAAATTAAGGATTTAMTTTTGAAGCTTACAGTATAATCCAGTGTATTTATTGAAGCCAAACTTTTTCCAATCAATGCTCATTGGTTTTGGATGCTCTTTAAAGTCAATGCAGTTTCTGCCCTAATCCCAGACAGATTCAGGCATATCACCAAAATTAACTTTTTGATAACTTCAAACTCAAATCTACACTATTACAAATATATATATATTTCCCCCTTTTCTACATGGCCACATCTTGATAGTCAGTGGTTTGATGTAACAGCTGCGCCACTGAATTCATGATCACTTCTGAAGATCTCTACCTGAGCAACTCCTACAAAATGTGTGGAGCTCTTTTCCTAGTGAATGATCGCATTTTCAGCCAGTGATTAAACACAATTTACCTCAGGAAAATATTTTTAAAAATTATCTCTGTGTTGCTCAAATTACCATTTTTTCCAAGACACAACAGTATTTTTAATATAAACGTTAAGCACATACCTAATTTGCTGGGTTGTTTTGTTTTTTTTTTTTACATTGACAAAAATTGCTGTTTTGCAGCTCCATGTTGAACTGTGTGTGGAGTGAATTAAAATTATTAACAAGTGAAAAAAAAATTATTAACAAGCCTCCCCTCTAAAGACCATTAGCTGGGTAATAAATCAACAAGGGACACCACAGGATGATGAAACTGCTGCAGCCCATGGTTATTACAACACATGGGGCACCATCAGAGGACTTTAATCCCCCTCAGGAAAAATAATTTATTGCAACAACATCCTCGGAACTTCCCTTGTTGATACAAAAATTATTGGGAGGGAGCATTTGGCAGAGCAATATTAGCATTGCTGAGCAGGTCTGTGAATCCACATCTGTACCTCCAGCAGCAAAAAAAATCATCTGATTCTGAACCAGAAACATGGTGAAAGCAAAAATCTCTTATTTGAGATAAAATTTTGATGATAAAACCGATTTCATTTTCATTTTAATGATGAGAGAAGATGTGTACACACAAACTAAGCATAAAATTCTTAATTTGGCTTTAAGGATTGCCCCAGTAATCATGAAAAATTGCTTGAAATCATGAAAAAATTGCTTCTGCAGGGAGAAGATGCCTAAGATGGGCAGCAGAACATAAAAAACCTTGGGGTGATATCTGCCCCCTATTATTTCCATATGCTGCCTCTGCTGAAGGGAAAAAGCAGAGTATGTGCTCGGCCTTGGGACCAGGCAGGGGAAGAAAAYTGGCTCAGAAATCTTTGCCACCTTTTTCAGCATCAGATGAACAATTTAACCACATTTCCTGAGTGGGCTGGCCAAGCTCAGACGTGATGAGGTATAAAGTAAAAAAAGCTCAACGTGGGCAACTGAGAAACTACTTTTGTAACCTAAATATGGAGTCATTGATTGTACTGGGCTTCTTGCTTTTGTTGTTGTTTTTTTTGTTTGTTTTGGGTTTTTTGGTTTTTGGTTTTTGGTTTTTTTTTCTGGTGTGTGTGTGTAGTACCTTTGCTCCAAAAGATGTACAGAAAATCAGATGGAAATTTTTTTATCTCCTGTTTATTTCGACTGATATAAAGATTTTTTTTTTGTCTTTTTTTCTCCATCTGTTCGAGTTCTACGCAACTTTTTTGAGCAAAGGAAATGCCAGTAGTCTGCTCTGAAAATAACACAGAGCCATTTCTCCTCCTTTCCCCTGTTCCATGCCCACCAGGGTATTTGTTATGTGGCAGGCAGGTAATGCATGCACACCAAGGCATGCAAGAGCAAATTTGTRATTATTTTTATTAATACAGGAGTGAAAACATCCTCATGCAATGGTGTGGCCGTAGGGAAGACATCCCTCTATTGCTGAACTTACTCAAAAATATTGCACTACTCATTTAAGTAAAGTCGTAGAAATAGCTGTCTGAGCAGTCATTTTTGCTCTTTTTTTCCTAAAGTGGTCAACTTCTGACAGTTTTATTTTCTTAAGTAAACATTTTAATAACCAAATGTCTCCTGCAACACCTAATTCTGTCTACAAATGCATGTATTTTTTTCTAAATTCACGAGGAATTATTTTTTTTTAGAGCTTCTGGTTGCACAGACTGTTGGAATTCTTGGCCCCTACTCTCTTAAACAGACCCAGAGAAGCAATCATGCATGGATACACAATCAGATTTTTAACATATTGGCCWGGATATTCTTAACAGAAATACCAGAAACCTGTAAAAGAGTTATAGCTATTCCTGGTAGCAACAGTAAAACTTCAAAAGCCTTTAGTCTGCCCTTGTCCTATAATTTCATCTTTCTGTTTTTCCTTTGTGTATTTTCCTCAGACAAAATGCTAACAGTGAAATCATTCCAGACATGTGTCTTCTATTAACTCACTGAACCCAAAAAACTTACAACACTCCATTAGAATGATTTCCCCTCTCCCTGAGAYGCCCTCCACAAATCATGGAGCAACTTTAAGCATTACTTGCTTATTCCTGAAAATACTGTAGTCTTGGAAAAAAAAAATAAAATAAAATTGCAAATCCCTTTCCAAAAAGAGAAGTTTAATTTCAAGCCATGGCTCAGAGGCATTGCAGGCTTCTGCTCTGAATTATCTGAGATGAATTCAATAGCCTGGGGTTGTGTTAGTTGAGATTGATTGAAACATCAAGTTGGGTTTAATCCTGCTGCCTGGGAAAAAGGAATATAAATTGCCAGCAGAATGGTAGCCCTGGATGAGATGATCAATACATAAGCTCTCCCAGAAATCTGAGGTATTACATTTCACATTAAATTATTTAATAGGATCTGTGCCAAAATTACTCTGATCCACATCAGGAGGGAACGATTAATGTTTTTACGACGTTTTATTAGAGCGAGTTTAAGTTCATTTTTCAGAACTTGCTATTTTTATACRGCCCCTCGAAAAGTATTTCCCCAGAATGAATCCCATGAATTTTCTTTTGTGTGAATGGAATTGAGCCTTCTAGTTAAAAAATGATGAACAGTAATTAGAACATAAATTATTTAAAGGTCTTGTAGTTTCAGCAGACGTAAAAAACCGACAGGCAATTAAATTCACGGCGAATTCACTCCAGGGGATACTGGTGGAAACAGGTGGAAGCAAGTATTTTATGAGATCTCAGGACGAGCTTGAGGGCTCAGGAGATGGTGATGCATGGATGAAAAGTGGCATTTTTCAGCCTAATGCTGGCTTAACAAGATGTTTAGGAAACCTCATTGCCCTGGTGTGGATGTCCCTGGTGGGGAGGAGGAAAAAGCTCCACGTTTGGAGCTCCAGATGGGACCAGGCAGACCCTTCTTTGTGAGATTCCTTCTGCTTCCATCCCTTTTTATATGGATAAAGAATATCTGGGGTGTGCACAGGGTTTGGAGGCCTCTTTCACAGCTCCTGAGGAACCAAGGGGAGCAGAGAGTGTTGTGACAGATGAGCAAAGCTGGGCAAAATCCACGAGTTGAGATGAAACTCAGTTCTGACCTCAGGGTAACCAAAAAGAGGTGGAACCCTATGGCCCAAGCACAGGCAAACAGCTGATTAAACTGATGTTTGACTCACAAAAATTATTCGATTTTTTACCCCTAAACCCTCAGCTTTTGAAGCTTGACTAATGCTTTGTAAATATTAAAGATTAAACATTAAATTCTGGATCCTCTGACTCCATATGCTCCAACATTGCACTTAACGAAAATGAACCTTAATTTGGTGAGGGCTCTCAAAAGTAGTAATCCCTCATTTAGTGGAACTGCCCTGGTTCATTTCCAGGAGATCTCTACACCTTTGGAGCCAAAGCTGGACTTACTTGGCCCCTGTGAAAATTCTGCACAGAAAATACTAATATTATACATGCCATTAAAATACCATACATGTCATTAAAATATCCTACAGCCTAAAAACTTTCACAATCATTTTCTTTACATTCTGAGCTATTTAAATAATATTAAAATCAATGACTACACAGGCAGTAGAAGGGCAGATTTTGGCACAACATTGAATTGTACAATTTCATGATGCAAAGCAACACTGTAAGCTATCAGGGCATGTTTCCTGTTGATAATCCACATCTGATTTCTGTGCTGCAGAAATGAGACTTAAAAGCTCCAGACTCCCTAAAGAATTGATTATTTTTAGGTCTTTGGAGGGTTTGTGATCTTTAAATCCAGCTGTATTTCTTTAACTGAATCTGGTTGCGTATGACTGTTCGTAATAATGAACTATTTTAAATACCTAAAAAAAAGCTTTTAGCTTGCATTACAGCTTAGCACAGTGACTTAGCTGAGCAAGAATAGTTTTACCACTCATGCAAACAGTCCTGTATTCGACAGGAATACTAAATGATAAAGTCACTAGGCTTACCAGCACTTTTTTTCTTGGCTGCAGAATGGAAATACAGCTAAATACACATATAAATAATGCATATTATTGCTGGGGAAACAATTTCCTTTTCAGCTTCTTAGACATTGCCATAAATCTTAAGGTTCAGTTCTCGGAGCTGCGCAGGGTATTTGACTATTTCCTTTTTATTTCAATGGCAAATGAACATATAAATGCCAAAGGCCTGGATTTTCAAAGCACCTTGAGGGACTGTTGATTTTATTCATATTTCTTCTTCCTGTTTAGGAAAGGAAATATTTCAAGCTAATATTCTAGCAGTGGTTTCCAGAAACACTACAGTGTTGAAAGTGTTTTTCTCTCTGTAAGACAGAAGAATGCCATAAAAGTAGATAGTGTTGACTGAAAATATAAAGTATAAAATGAGACAGGTGATCAATGCTCTACCAAAATTACCACAGCCCAGAACAGTGATTAGGACCCCAGTATGCTAATTATTGTACATGCAGTGTAAAAGAAACTATTTCCCCAAGGAAGTATAAAATCCACACAGAGAGGAGATGTGAATGAAGGAAAAACTGGATGAACTGCTGTGAAGGCTCTTAGAGCACCATATATTAAAAATACTTATTATGGCTTCATCCTTCGTGCCAGTGTTTACTTCATTGGGGAATTTAAGTGTCATATTTAAAAACTATTTACTTTAAATATAATGAGCTATTTTGTTTCTGTTTAATAGGAATCTAATACTTTGAAGACCAGACTTCTTCTATGTTCAACAAAAAAGGAATTTGATTTTCAGTTCCACTTAGAGACTGCAGTGCCAAGGGGTCCTTGGGTCTCATAATGCCACACCTGACTTGTTTGTTAAGATCCTGACTTGTTTGTTAAGATCTCACTTTGTCAGCGTGTGGAAATCACACAATCCCTTGATTGGTACTGGTACAACACAAAAAAAGTCAGGTTTAGTGATGATACACTGTGTAAAGGCAGGAGTGCTGCCCAAGGAACTGCAAAACCTTGAGAGGAAGTCAGGATGAGAATGACAGAGCTTGAACTCATCTCCTTTCTGGGAATTAAAAAGCTGGCAGGCACACTGATTGATCACTTCTCTCAGTTCAGTCCCAAACTCTCTGGGAATCAAGCATTTTAGCTTTTTTTTTTTTTTTTCTCTGAGTTGGAGCCAATCTTCTTTCAGAAGAGAGCAAAAAAAGGTGCTCCAAAATTTAACCAATAAACCAAAATTTACCTAATCCTTAGAACAAGGAGTAATGTGGGCTACAGACTTTAATTCAGTTCTCTCTTTCATCTAATAAATGTTAACTTCCTTCCTTCCTTCCTTCCTTCCTTCCTTCCTTCCTTCCTTCCTTCCTTCCTTCCT